>NC_134774.1:122500-424592 GCF_050436995.1 Anticarsia gemmatalis | reverse complement strand
TTTTTATATCCAATTAACGAGAATCGAGTACTGAGTACTCTCCATAAGTATTGAAGGTATCTCACCAGTCATACTGTATAACTCAAAGGTGATTGACTGACATAGTGATCTATCAACGCTCAGCACAAACCACTGGACGGATCGAACAGAAATTTGACCTGCAGATGATGAGGTGAGATGTTATGACATAGCGATCCGCTATGAAAGGATTTTGATCAATTCTGTTCTGATCTTCGAAAATGACAGCCGAGACACACAATCTAACGTGCCTTCCGAAACACGGACTTCCCTTTCCACTTCCCATCCACAGAACAACCTCGGCAAGCGTAGCTTAACCTCAGAGATTGATCGAATGATCCTCTGGAAGAAGAGCTAATGACGATTTTTAATTGTATAAAATTCATTATTATATTTTTTTCTTTTACAGACGCTGATGTATCAGCCGATAGACATGGTAGCTGGTGAGTTTCTTATTTATTTATTTACTAGCTGACACGCGCAACTTCGCTTGCGTCACATAAGAGAGAATGAAACAAAATTTTCCCCGTTTTTGTGACATTTTGCATTGCTACTCTGCTCCTATTGGTCATAGCGTGATGATATATAGCCTATAGCCTTCCTCGATAAATGGACTATCTAACACTGAAAGAATTTTTCAAATCGGACCAGAAGTTCCTGAGGTTAGCGCGTTCAAACAAACAAACAAACAAACAAACTCTTCAGCTTTATAATATTAGTATAGATATAACGTCTATTACCAAGAGGTGACATCAGCACTCCTTTACATGACCACCCAGACCACAGGAACAATTAGTTTTATTTTTAAAAACAACTCCCATTTTTCAAACCCCTTAGCAATAAGGATTATACACACTTAACATTTTTGTTTTGTTTATCTATACTAGTATTATAAAGCTGAAGAGTTAGTTAGTTTGTTTGTTTGTTTGTTTGTTTGTTTGTTTGTTTGTTTGAACGCGCTAATTTCAGGAACTGATCCGATTTGAAAAATGATTTCAGTGTTAGATAGCCCATTTATCGAGGAAGTCTATAGGCTATATATCATCACGTTACGACCAATAGGAGCAGAGTAGCAGTAAAAAATATTACAAAAACGAGGAAAATTTTGACCCATTCTCTCTTATGTGACGCGAGCGAAGTTGTGCGGGTCAGCCAGTCTATCATGTTTCATTAAAAAATACATACAAACCTAAATGTTTTACCTTCTATCATCAACCCCTATTTTTTTTATATCCATGGCGTGATAATATATAATATTTTTGTATTTTTGTCAGGCTAAGCGGCTCAAAAGCGTCGTGGAATGAGAAAGAAAAATCCATCGATGGAGAGCCGACGCCTCGTCTCTATCCCAACATAGGTATGTATATATTAGTTCGGGGAAAAAGTCTTTTCGCATTATCTTATCTTATCTTATCTTAGGGGTGGGGGTGCCAGTTAATGACTGGCTGACACTTCGACCATTCCTGATCCTTTGTGTCACCCCCTCCTTTGCTGCTCTAGACGTTGGGGGGCAGGGCAAAACTTATCAGTTTTGCTATGCACCCCACCGGAAGCAGCCTGTAGTCTTCTGGTTTAGGGTAACCGCATCCTAGAAGATCCATTCTTTTCCTTCCTAAAGCATCACACTCGCACAGTATGTGTTTCATGGTTTCTGCTTCTTCATTGCAGTGCCTGCATTTGGGGTCATCTATGGCACCTATTTTGTTTAACATGTGGTTCGTGCCGTAGTGTCCTGTGAAAGCACCAAGTATTTTCTTGATGCTGTCTTTGCTGAGGTTTATTAGGTTATTACTCCAGCTTTTGTTGACGTTATTTATGAACAGTTTCGAATGGGTTAGTCCAGATATGGCTTTCCATTCTTTCAGATGCTGGTCCCTGGTGAAGTTGGTTATTGCCAGTTTGACTGTCGCATCAGGTAGTCCAATTATTGGTTCTGGACCTATTGGGAGTGATTCTGATCCTTTCCGTGCAAGTTCATCAGCTTTCTCATTCCCATCTATGCCCGCATGGCCTGGTACCCAAACTAGCCTAACGTTGTTTGTACGACCTACCTTGTTCAGGTTCTTTATGCAATTCAGTACAAGTCCCGAATTGACCTTAGAACAGCAAAGAGCTTTAATAGCTGCTTGACTGTCGCTGAGTATATAAATGTCGCGATTTTTTGTATCTCGTTTTATAATCTCTTGGGTGCATTCGATGATTGCGTGTACTTCTGCTTGGAAGACTGAAGCATATCTGCCTAGGCTAGTGCTTATGCTGCAGTCCTCCGAGTGAACGCCTGCTCCTGTGCCGTTCTGCATTTTGGAGCCATCGGTGTACCATATCTGTCTCGATTTGGTTTGTGTGTAGAGACCTTGACTCCATTCTTCTCTCGTCGGAATCGTCATCTTAAAGTTTCTGTGAGTGACTAGTATTGTCTGTATTTTGTCAGAGTTCATATCTAGCATCTCTTTTAGATGAGGTTTTATGCCCATGTTTGTATGGTTGCACGTCATCATCTTCCTTGTCCCGAGGTTTGCATCTTTGAGTCTTTTCAACGCATTGATTGCCTCTCTTTGGACTGTAAGGTGCAATGGAGTGATTCCAAGTAAGGTTTCCATTGCCGCCGTTGGTGTTGTTCTGAAGGCACCTGTTATAGACATGCAGGCAACCCTTTGGATTGTGCTGAGCGCTTTCTTGCATGTCTCTTTATTGGTTCTTGGCCACCATACTACACTTCCATACTTGATGATGGGTAGGATCATCATTGTGTAGATCCAGTATAGTACCTTTGGTTGGAGTCCCCATGTTTTGCCATAGGCCCTCCTGAGCATGCCAAAAATTCTTAAGGATTTATTGGTTATATGCTCCTGGTGTTTTTTCCAGGTCAGATCTTTGTCCAGTATGAGTCCTAAGTATTTGACCTGTGTCGACCATTGTAATTCTTCTCCTGCCATCTTTAGGCTTTTGAAGTTTTTGAGGTCTCTTTTCCTAGTAAAGTACATCGTGGTGGTTTTACTAGGGTTGATGGATAGGTGGTTTTCTCTGCTCCATCTTTCTGCTATTTTGATCGCTTCTTGTGACAACTGCGAGACGATCGTCGGAATTTTTCCGTTGACCATAATGGCTAGGTCATCTGCGTAACCTACCGTGTAGAATGGTCCTGTGTTCAGTTCTTTCATTAGCGAATCGACCACTAGGCTCCACAGCAGAGGCGACAGCACCCCTCCCTGTGGGCAGCCTCTGGTTGTTTTGATGTGGATTGTATCTTTTCGCATTATAGTATGTATGAACTTGTAATAAAATCTCTTTGGCTTCAAGAATCACAAATGAGTACACGGTTCATTAGGTTTCTTTCAGTGAGCTCGTGAGGTATCCAAATATCGAGCTTTTTTGTGTAGAGAAAATATTTTATTACAAGTTCATACATACTATAATGCGAAAAGACTTCCCCGACCTAATATTTCAAGTACATATTGCTAGTTTCGCACAGGTCGGTAAATAGTCAGAAGATAGTAAAAGTAGATATTATATATTTATTTATTTATTTTACAGACAAAGATCTACAGACGCAAGCGTCGGAAAGGCGTGCGAGTTGGTACGTATATAATAAATACATTTTACCCATTAAAATCCCACTGCTGGGCAAGGACCGCCTCTGGGGCGTGGTCGGTAGTGTATCCGACTGTCGCTCACGAGGTCTCGGGTTCAAAACCCGGACAAAAAAGTCATTTCCAAGTTTTCTGATAAGAATTTCTCAGCGATTGCCCGAAGTTTGGAAAGTAGACATACGTGCCTCGGAGAGCACGTGTCGCCTATGGTCCTGCGCCTGAGCTCTCACTGGTCGTGTTCGTCACACCGCACTATGAGAGTGATGTAATAGAGAGTGTACCTGTGTATTATACACACGACACTATAAACAAAGTCCTGCACAGTTGGCTGGTTTCAATTAAACTGGCCGCCGTTGCCGAATATCGGACATACATATAATCTAACATTTTAATTTGTAGGTTAACAACAAAACCACTAAGAAAACCTTTGGTGAGCAACCCGGAATCAGCAGAGAATTCAGTGAGAGACCTCGGTCTAGGAAACCGATCACATGATAAAGAAAATGTAGAAGCACTCTCCGGTAAGTCATTCTATATATCTAAATATATTTAACTCAAAGGTGACAGACATACCCCCGGTTTCTGAGTACATTTAGCGGTAGTTTATCTAATCAATAGCGTTAAAACTCATATAATAAAACGCTATTCATTAGATAAACTACCGCTAAATGTACCTCGGAAACCGGGGGATAGTGATATATCAATACACAGTCCAAACCACTCGACGGATCGAGCTGAAATTTGACATGCAGATACATGTTATGACGTAGGCATCCTCTAAGAAAGGATTTTGATCGATTCTACCCTCAAGGGAGTATCATAGGGGATGAAAATTCTGTCATGAACCATGCGGATGAAGTCGCTGGCAAAAACTAGTTTATATACACAAAATTAACCCTTTTATTCCCGAAGGTGTAAGCATACGTGTATGAAATAGACTTGTTTGTTACACATATATTCGGTTCGCCATTAATAGGTCTAGCCGGGCGGTCTTCTTCTTATCGTATGGTTAGTGGTTAACCTAGTGTCAAAGTTGTTCAAGCCGCCCGAAGGCCTTTGACGTGGCTTAACGACTGTTATCTTAGTAGACAACAGCCGGAACCGACATTTTACGTGTCCTCCGAAGCACGGAGACGCCCAGTACAAATACCACTATGCGGTCACCCATCTATGGAGTTGCTTAACCCACAGATCGTTTACCGACCGGTGAGCGTAACTGGCTATGGGCGGGCGGTGAAACCGAATATGTGTAGATGAACTCGATCGACACAAGCCGAACAAGAGAGTCGAGTCGGTTTTGTTGTTCGATCTATATTGCCGAACCGAATATGTGAAGCAAGCCTGACTTTAAATTATACCTCTCCTTATAAACCTTATCCTAATATATCTGTCCTTATCCCACCTCCTGCTGTCCTTGTCTCAGAGCGCCTACAGTTCTGCCGTCACCGCTGGGGCGAGCAAGCGAATTGTTGCCGCTGTGAAAAGATTGCACATCAGATCAATGGATTATATGGTTATTATTATAATTATAAATATATATGTTACTGTAAAAGCCCGAACTATGGTGAATCCGGACTTTTACCATTGAGAGTTGGTAAATCTTAGGTTATACCGGAAAATCTTAGGATTTACCACAGTTCGGGCTTTTACAGTAACATATACATATAATACTTTATAACTCGCCTTTTTCCTATAGGGGTAGGCAGAGACCAAAGAACGGCACTTGGTACGATCCTTACAAACTTCCCTTGCTTCATTCATATCCATTAACCCTACACATATGTTAAAGGAATGCCTAAAAAATTAGCCATTGTAGCGGCACGTTGTATCTATACTAATCTATACCTTATCTATACTAATATTATAAAGCTGAAGAGTTTGTTTGTTTGATTGTTTGTTTGTTTGATTGAACGCGCTAATCTCGGGAACTACTGGTCCGATTTGAAATTTTTTTTCGGTCTTAGATAGCCCATTTATCGAGGAAGGCTATAGGCTAATATATCATCACGCTACGACCGATAGGAGCAGAGTACCAGTGAAAAATGTTACAAAAACGGGGAAAATTATGATTCTCCTATGTGACGCAAGCGAAGTTGCGCGGGTCAGCTAGTAACATAAGTTCTACATAGACGTACTAATACATAACTGAACAGGTCTTTAATTATATATTTCTATGTACAGTATCGGAGGAGGAGAACGTGCCCCCTCGTGATGCGCCCCCCCACCCTACGGGGGTGAAACTGACCCGGCCCGGTTACTACACCATACCTTCACTCGACGAAATGATTGGTAAGTCTATAAACTTATTATGGTACTAACTTTCTTTATTTCAGCCTCTCGTGTATATATTGGCTTAGCCTTTTTTCCAAACTGTGTTGGAGTCGGCTTCCAGTCTCACCGGATGCAGCTGAATACCAGTGTTTTACATGGAGCGACTGTCTATCTGACCTCCACAACACATCCATGTTCCGGAAGGCACGTTAAATTGTGGTTCACGGCTGTCATTTTGCAAGATATTTGACAGGCGTTAATAGTAGTCAGAAGCTTGAAAGTCTGACAACCAGTCTCGTGTAGTTTCATTAGACAGTTGCTCCATGTAAAATATTGATATTCAGCTGCATCATGTGAGACTGGATGCCGACTCCAACATAGTTGGAAGAAAGGCTAGGCTGATATCCATACTAATGTTATAAATGCGACAGTAACTCTGTCTGTCTGTTACTCAATCACGACTAAACTACTGAACCAATTTGCATGAAATTTGGTATGGAGATATTTTGATAAAAGACATAGGCTACTTTTTAGCTAGAAAATGACGCATTCCCAAGGGAAAATGGCGGACGAAGTCGCGGGTAAAATCTAGTATATATATATTTCTAACTTAATATTAAATTCCTCAGCGTTCATGCGTCCAGACGGCTCGTGCGTGGTGCCACACTTGACCATCGGTCGCAAGAACTACGGCAACGTGTACTACGACTGTGACATCGACGTTGCTGGCATGGACCTGGACAAACTTGGTGAGTACCTGTTGCTACCTAACCTATAGATCAGTGGTTCCCAACCAGTGGTCCGTGGAAATCGAAATATGGTCCGCGAATGACTTTGAAATTAAAATTTTCCTGTTCGTTATTTTACTTTATTTTGAATATACTTACACAGTGGTCCATGCTTACAAGAATAATATAAAAGTGGTCCCGGACTAAGAAAAGGTTGGGAACCCATGCTATAGCTCGATTCTCTACCACTCACTTATCGTATGGTTAGTGGTCAACCTAGTGTCAAAGTTGTTCAAGCCCGAAGGCCTTTGACGTGACTTAACGACTGTTATCACCAATACCTATCTAGCTTTTCGGAGCCCGGAGGTCAACGATCTCAAATTCTTAACTTTGTAATTGTAAATTTTTCATAAATCATCAATTTTCTTGACTCGCGCAAATCTATACTAATATTATAAAGCTGAAGAGTTAGTTTGTTTGTTTGTTTGAACGCGCTAATCTCGGGAACTACTGGTCAAATTCTTTCAGTGTTAGATAACCCATTTATCGAGGAAGGCTATAGGCTGTAAATCATCACGCTACGACCAATAGAAGCAGAGTAACAGTTAAAAATATTACAAAAACCGGGAAAGATTTCACCCATTCTCTCTTATGTGACGCAAGCGAAGTTGCGCGGGTCTAGTCGTACAATAAAACTATATTATTCATTTATTTTCAGTACATTTCCTAAACAAGGAGGTGATAGTGTACCCCGAGGAGGCGGACAAGCCGCCGCTGGGCTCGGGCTTGAACCGCAGCGCCGTGGTGACGCTGGACCGCGTGTGGCCCCGCGACAAGACGGAGAAGAGACCTATCACTGAACCGGAGAGGTCAGTACAGTATTCTAGATGTTTACTGTTTTCTAGAATATTCTGAGTGCATTTAGCGGTAGTTTGTGTATTCAATAGCGTTTAAACTTATATAAAAACGCTATTGAATAGATAAACTACTGCTAAATGTAGTTTTTCGTGGCTTTGCCCAGTTTCTAAGTACATTTAGCGGTAGTTTATCTATTTAAACTGTTTTTTTTTTATGAGTTTAAACGCTATTGAATAGATAAACTACGGCTATGTACTTCTGAAACCGGGCGTTACAGCTCGTTATTTATTTATGGGAAAATAATTGGGTAGTTGACTACCAGAAAAATTGGCTACCGTAAAACGGGGTGAATAGAAACAATTTTCAACTTTGTCCTAAAAATTTGTAGCGAATAACTTGTTATTTTTATTGTCGGGTTATTTTATATCATGTCCGGCGCCATGAAGAAAGAGCTAAAACCATATTTGTCCAAAAATATGCATAAGTTTACGATATTTCATTAAAAAAATGGTCAATTTCTATTCACCCAGCGATAGGGGTGAATCGAAACGACCAAAGGGGTGAATGGAAAAATTGTGTTTTAAAACGTTTTTTCAGTTAACAATATTGTATCTTTATAGATAAATATACACCTAAAGAGATAAACACTCCAAACAACTCATTAGAAAAGAAATTCCACTTTAAATCCAAAGTTTTGAAAAAAATGTATGGACCATTAAGGCATTCGAGGACGGTTGACTTTGAAGCAATTTTTTGGGTATAAATATCAATTTAAACATTTAAACAATTATGACACCGCAGAGAAGTAATATCGACGTGTAATCATTTCAAATATGAACAAAATTCTTAAACGAGGAGTACTCAAATATTGGGCTTGAAAACTTTCCTGATTTTTTTTCTATTCACCCCGCGAATTCTATTCACCCCGTTTTACGGTACTCTTGAAATGTTAAAAATACATTTTAGTATAGAAATACGACAGTTTTATATTTTTGTTGGTATCATATGAGTACCTAATAAAATGTTTCAATCTGTAATAATTAGAATTTCAAAATATCATAGTCTGACCGTTTCAGATGAACATTTTACGAGTAAAATTGTTCGTCAACCCAGTATAATCACATCTTTATATATATAATTCTTCTGTAAGTGTGTATGTCACTGAACTTCTTCTGTGTGTTCAAGGGGATCTGAGAATGGTTTCGATTATTAAAAAAAGTTTTAAATTTTCAAATTAAAGACGTGTAGACAGGACAACGTCTGTCGGGTCCGCTAGTAATATATAATTTTTATTCCTACAGGCTTATAAAAATGGACTACGAAGGCAAACTCCGGCGCGTTTGCGACAAACACGACACTAAGTTCATAGAGTACCGGCCCGCGACCGGCAGCTGGGTGTTCAGGGTGCAGCACTTCAGTAAATACGGCCTGAGCGACTCTGATGATGAGGACGATGTGCCGGACGTGATGAAGAGACAGCTGCAACACCAAGCGCTGCAGGGACGAGCGCCCGGTGAGTGATATATAGCACGTTAACCGCCTGCTACTTGGTTCATGTAGACCACGGGTTCCCAACCTTTTCTTAGTCCGGGACCACTTATGTTATTCTTGTTAGCAGAGACCACTATGTTAGTATATCTATACTTATATTATAAAGCTGAAGAGTTTGTTTGTTTGAACGCGCTAATCTGAGGAACTATTAGTGCAACTTGAAAAATTATTATTACTGTTGGATAGTCTATTTATCAAGGAAGGCTATAGGCTATATATCATGTTATGACCACTAGGACCAGAGTACTAGTAAGAAATGTTGAAAAAACGGGGATAATTTTAACACATTCTCTCTTAAATGACGCAAGCGAAGTTGCGCGGGTCAGCTATTAAAGATAGTGTTTCAATCATCCTGAAAAATTTAAATTTTAAAGTCATTCACGGACCAACGGTTGGTAACCACTGACGTAGACTGAAGATTTTCTTCCACAACGCTTTTTATTGCTGATCTTAGAGTTGGTTTTGGTTTCCGTACCTAAAAGGTAAAACGGGACCCTATTAGTAAGCCTCCGTTGTCTGTCTGTCTGTCTCCAGGCTGTATCTTCTGTTTTTTCGTATTTTTCCCTCAATATTAATTTTCTATTATAGATTATGATATTTTTTTGTTGAAATAACTCCCGCACTAAGAATTGCTCTTGTGTCACGGGGTTTAACATACAAACAATAGACACAAAGTACAAGCAGACAATGAAATGAAACATTTATTTGTGGATCGCACAAATAGTTGTTGACTCCCGACGCAATGGTAGCGGCGTGGCGACCTAAACCACTGCGCTATTGAGGCAGTCAAAAGATTTCCCCCTTTTTACCTCCCTTTGGGAGAGAATTTCCAAAAATCCTCTCTTAGTACTCCTCTATACTTGCTAAGGAATGTTCATAGCAAATGTCAAGTTTGTACGCTCAGTAGTTTCGACTGTGCGTTGTACATCGGTCAGTCTGTAACGGAAGAGTTTTATATTGATTATTATATAACAGTCAATCTGGGTAACTTTGAATCATTTGGGTAACATTGACAGTGGGAATATGAACTAGTTTCCATTATTTTTTCATATGAAACTAACACAATTGATAAAAGTTTGCAAAACTAAAATAAACCTTTGTTCAATGTTAACCAAATGATTCAATGTTTGTTGATAGATTGACGTTATTATTAAAACATATCTTTTCTCTACAGTAACAAAACCGCCTGTAGTGTCCGCGCAAGGATTAGGCGGTCTCGGTGGACTAGGTGGACTCGGCGGCCTAGGCGCTATGGGTGGACTAACGGGACTGATCCCTGAAGAGAACAATATGTTCACAATGCAACAGACTAATGTCAATTTAAACCTTCTAAATGGCTCTAAAGGTAAGATTTATATTGACTTTTACTATTTTTATATTAACCCATTACTGTCCCACTGCTGGGCAAGGGACTATGAACTTGTAATAAAATCTTTTCTCTACACAAAAAAGCTCGACATTTGGGTACCTCACGAGCTCACTGAAAGAAACCTAATGAACCGTGTACTCATTTGTGATTCTTGAAGCCAAAGAGATTTTATTACAAGTTCATACATACTATAATGCGAAAAGACTTTTTCCCCGACCTAATATATAAAAAGCATATAATATATCTTATGTTTTTGTTGTCAGCTTTCGAGATGGACACGACGGAGGACAATAACAATGAAGCCCAGAGCCTTTATATGGACAACCGTGGTAAGTACTTTATATATGTACTAGCTGACCCGGCAAACGTTGTTTTCCCATAAAAATTAAATAAAAAAACATTGTCCAGCGGACAAAATTGTGAATCTAAACCATTCTCAGATCCCCTTGAACACACACAAAAAATTTCATCAAAATCGGTCCAGTCATTGAGAAGTTTAGTGACATACACACTTACACAAGAATTATATTTTACTTTACTTACTTGAAAAAGACAACTCCCACACTAAGAAACTGCACTTTTGGCGCAGTAGTTTAAGCGGTCACATCGCTGCAACAACCTTAGCGCCGCGTGTGGTAGGTTCCAATCCCACCCGGGACAAATATTTGTGTGATGAGCACGAGTATTTGTTCTGAGCCTGGATGTCTAAATAATCTAGATAAGTATGTATTTAGAAGTATATAAGTATGTTTATCAGTTATTTGGTTACCATCTCTGCTTTGTTTGGAATCAATACTTAATATTATAAAGCTGGAGAGTTTGTTTGTTTGAACGCGCTAATCTCAGGAACTACTTATCCGATTTGAAAAAATCTTTCAATGTTAGATAGCCCATTTATCGAGGAAGGTTATGAAGGCTATATATCATCACGCTACGACTAATAGGAGCAGAGTACCAGTAAAAAATGTTACAAAAATGGGTAAAATCTTTAACCCATTCTCTCTTATGTGACGCAAGCGAAGTGGCGCGAGTCAGCTAGTCAATAATAGATTTGAAGTTCAATTATAACTGTACATAACATTTAGAAATTATAAAGCATCTGTGAGAAATAAACGTGGATACAGAGAACAAAAAACAACAAAATAATTACAGTTAAGTTTAACAAACAAATGTTTGTATGTTAGTAAAAGTCCCCGCGGCACAAGAGCAAGTCTTACTGCGGGAGTTGTCTTATATAAAAAAAAAACTATAAACCTATTTTAGTTAAAAGCTACTATAATATGTTTTCTCTTTTTCATTTCGCTAAGGAGTGAAAGAAACAAAACACTTTATAAGCCTTTCATAACTTCACTAGCTGACCCGCGCAACTTCGCTTGCGTCACATAAGAGAGAATGGGTCAAATTTTTCCCCGTTTTTGTAACATTTTTTACTGGTACTCTGCTCCTACTGGGCGTAGCGTGATGATACATAGCCTATAACCTTCCTCGATAAATGAGCTATCTAACACTGAAAGAATTTTTCAAATCGGACCATTAGTTTCTGAGATTAGCGCGTTCAAACAAACAAACAAACAAACTCTTCAGCTTTATAATATTAGTATAGAAGTATAGATAACACAAGAGAAAATCTAGGTGCAGAAGTTGTCTTTTTTTTAAGAAAAGATTGTTGTATGTATAACAAATGTTCTCAATTGTTGTAGCGTACGGCGTGAAGAGTCCCACGAGCGAGCTGGCTAGACTGGAACACCGTCAGAGCCACAATGTGCAGTTGATGAAGGCATCCCTTTACGCTGACACCGGTGAGTGTTATAAACACCTTTAATTTTACCAAATTTACTTTTAACGAGTCATAGTCAAAGTCAAATATGCTTTATTTTATAAACTTAAATAAGTATTAGAAATCGATATTTTTTATCTACCTCCGTTTCGGAAAAGCTTTTGAGAAGAAACGGCAAGAAACTCACGGCTTGCTCTTTCAAAATGTAATTTTTTTCATATACAATACTGTCATATTAATGATTTGTTAGTAGGCCCTCTGAACGTTATTCAGTGCTTTATCTCTTTCAATCCATTTTAAAACTGTATATGAGTGAAAAAGACAAAACACTATATAACTAATCAAAGTTTACACGATATTTATTACTTAGACAGTAGTTGTATTCACTTATTTTAGCACTACAGGGTCAAAACTCATAAATAAATAAAATTGCATACTAAAATCTTGAGGTTTCGGGTTCGATTCCCGGGTCGAGTAAAGATGCCATGATTCGGTCAATTATCTTTCGGCTGTGTTAAACTTGAAACGCACTCCAAAAGCCCGCTTAGCCCAATAGTGAAACAATAATCTTATAAATTATTTACTAAAATATAAAAATTGATCTCTAAATGTGTTGCCAAACGCAAAACTCAAGGACGACTCAGTATTTAGACACGGGAACAGTTTTTATAGAGAGAAAAATAGTAAAGACAATTCGTGAGCAGAGCGGCGCGGGTCAGCTAGTATTAATAATAACATTTGTACAGAGATGGACGACGCAGCATCAGTGTCGACGGGAGATCAGCTGGTGCCGGTGTCCATGCCGCTACTGTCTATGACGTCACGCGCCCCCTCCCTCGTGCAGGAGGAGATCATGGCCACCGACCAGCTACCACCGCAAGAGCATGAAGGTAACATGTTTATAATAATGTCTTCCTAGCCGATAACCGTCTAGGGCGCCTTTGACGTGGCTTAACGACTGTTATCTTAATTGACCGACTTTTTACGTGCCCTCCGAAGCACGGAGACGTCCAGCTCAAACACCACTTATGCGGTCACCCATCTATGGAATGACCGCGCCAACGATTGCTTAACCCACAGATCGTATAGGTATTGAACGGCGAGCGCCACTGGCTATGGGCGCCTTTTATATATAAGACTAGCGGACCCGACAGACGTTGTCCTGTCGAATAAATTAAAAATTAGTTAAAAAAACATTGTCCAGCGGACAAAATTGTGAATCTAAACCATTCTCAGATCCCCTTGAACACACACAAAAAAAATCATCAAAATCAGTCCAGTCGTTTAAGAGAAGTTTAGTGACATACACACTTACAGAAGAATTATATATATAAAGATTATCTTTTGTTACAGAAGTCCCTTTGAAGCCGCTAATAGTCCGTCCGCACACGATAGTGCTGCGCTACCACCGCAAGGTGCCGCCCTTCGCTCAGACGATCGCGGGCCGCCTGCAGGCGCGGCTCGTGGCCGACATGTCGGTGTGTCGCGCAAGACACGCTCGTGTCGGCTTCGCGTCGGCCGCCACGCTCGTGTTCCCCACTACGTATGATGCCGTGTCGCAGTTACCGCACTGTGAGTACCTTACTTTATATCAGCTTAGCCTTTTTTCCTATGTTGGAGTCGGCTTCCAGTCTCACCGGATGCAGCTGAATACCAGTATTTTACATGGAGCGACTGTCTATCTGACCTCCACAACACAGCTACCTGGGTTATAACACGATACCTCTAAGACTGGTTGTCAGACTTTCAAGCTTCACTACTGTTAACGACTGTCAAAGATCTTCGAAAATGACAGCCGGGTACCACAATTTAACGTGCCTTCCGAAACACGGAGGAACTCGATATATATATAAGATGGTCACCCATCCACAAATCAACCTCGGCAAGCGTAGCTTAACCTCGGAGATCGATCCGCACGGCTGTTGTTAACTAAGCCACGAGCTCCTCCACAAGGCACAGTATGTATGTATGAAATATTTTGTTCGCAGCGGCGGAACTGTCCGAGTTAGGCCGATATGTCCAGGGCCGGTCTGCAGACGACTGGTCGGAGCCCGTCGTCATACGAATGGCGTTAGGACAAGCCGATAAAGATGACTTTATGCAAGTAAGTACTACATAACAAATACTATGCTTGAGCCATTTCAAACGTGCAAACAAATGCCCAGTTCCTGAGGTACATTTAGCGGTAGTTTATCTATCATTAGCGTTTTTTTTTGTATTTAAGCACTATTAAATAGATAAACTACCATTTGGTGTACCTCAAAAACCGGGGGTTAACTCCTATTGGTCGTAGCGTGATGAGATTAGCGCCTTCAAACCAACAAACAAACAAACTCTTCAGCTTTATAATATTAGTATAGATGTAATCAGAAACCGGGGGTGAGTCATTAATCGCCGAAACCTTAACGTCTGTTAAAGTTACACCAATTCTAAGAACCTGAGTTGTCTTTAAAAAAAAATGTTTAATTCAACAGGAGATGCTGAGACTGCACTTAGACACTTTGCTAGAGCACTCGACACTAAGCGAAGTGTCGGGGGACAAGTGTCCGCAACTAATAGTGTCCAGAGAGCCGAGACAACGCTTGTCTATATTACACCAGTATTTGAAACACACGCGAAGTGCCCTACAGAACAGTAGCTCAAAGGTATGTATTACATGCTTTTACCCGCGACTTCGTCCACCACCTGAATTTTCCCATGGGAATGCGTCATTTTCCCGGGGTAAAAAGTAGCCTATGCCCTTTCTCGGGTATCAAAATATCTCCATACCAAATTTCATGCAAATTGGTTCAGTAGTTTAGGTATGATTGAGTAACAGACAGAGTTACTTTCGCATTTATAATATTAGTATGGATTAGGTCGGGGAAAAAGTCTTTTCGCATTATAGTATGTATGAACTTGTAATAAAATCTTTTCTCTACACAAAAAAGCTCGATGTTTGGATACCTCACGAGCTCACTGAAAGAAACCTAATGAACCGTGTACTCATTTGTGATTGTTGAAGCCAAAGAGATATTATTACAAGTTCATACATACTATAATGCGAAAAGACTTTTTCCCCGACATAATATTTAACTAGCTGACCCGCGCAATTTCGCTTGCGTCGCATAAGAGAGAATGGGTCATGATTTTCACCGTTTTTGCATCATTTTCCCTTGCTACTCCGCTCCTAATGGTCGTAGCGTGATGTTATATAGCCTAAAGCTGGCAATAAACAGCTATCCAAAATTACAATATTATTTCTATTCCCATCAGTAGTTCCTGAGATTAGCGCGTTTAACCAAACAAACTCTACAATTTTACAGTATTAGTATAGATTGACTGCCTTCATAGCGCAGTGGTTCAGGTCGCCATGCCTCTACCGTTGCGTTCAGAGGTCGGGGTTCGATTCCCACACGGAAGAATTATTTGTGCGATCCACAAATAGCTGTTTCGGGTCTGGTTGTACTTTGTGTCCGTTGTTTGTATGTTTGTAAAAGTCTCCGCGAACCTTAGAAATGACAATTAGATTATTGATTTTAAATGTTTAATAATAAAATGTTCTATGCAGCGGTTTGGCGTGACTGCGGCGTATTGTCACGAGATATGGAGCCTCTGTGATGCGCTGTGGGGACTGGACTTGGAAAATGATGGTGAGTGAATATTTTCTTATAATTAAAACTAGCTGACTCGGCGAACGTCGTACCGCCAAACAAAAAAAAAACCATTAATGTCCCACTGCTGGGCAATGGTCTCCTCCCGTAATGAGGGAGGGGTTAGGCCTTGAGTCCACCACGCTGATCAAGTGCAGTGACTTTACGTACCTTCAGAGCTGTTCTAAAGAACTCTCAGACATGCAAGGTTATTTTTTCAATCCGTAAGAACCATTCCCGTACTTCAAGGAACATTATAAAAAAAGGATAAGCGAAATCGGTCCAGCCAAAATTTTGAAAAGAAAATAAAAATATATATGATTTATTTATTAAACATCGGCTGTTAGGCAATACGAAGTTTGCGAGAGCAGCTAGTATGAATTTTTCTCAATAAAGTCAATGTTCTTTTTATTCCTTAGCCCGTTTGAATGTCCCACTGCTGGGCAAAGGCCTCCCCCCTTCCCTTCCAAATCCCCCTAGCGGCGGCAAGATCTGACCAGTCCTTTTGAAATGCGTCCTGTTGTCTATCTAAAGTCGAAGTATATTTCAAATAATTATTTCTTCTCTTAGGTGTGGCTGGCACCGATCCTCTCTCGAAGGTGAACCGGCACAAGAAGCTTCTAGAATGGTTGAAGAGTTCAGTATCAACAAGCACAGACCAGGAGCTCTCTAAACCACAGCCCGGCGAACAACAAGACGGTAAGAATAACTTAAACTTGTAATTGAGGCGTGAATTTGTTGTGTTTACCGGTAAATGAGTGGGTTAAGCAAAACTTAGCACGGACGTCTTATAGGTGGGTGACCGCTTAGTGGTATTTGAACTGAGGGTCTTGTCTATTACCACGTATTATATTATAGTACCACAATTTTGCAGTGCATCAAACCTTCGCGCGGTCATTCCATAGATGGGTGACCGCATAGTGGTATTTGAAATGGGCGTCTCCGTGCTTCGGAAGGCACGTAAAAAGTCGGTCCCGGTTGTTGTCAATTAAGATAACAGTCGTTAAGCCACGTCAAAGGCCTTGAACAACTTTGACACTAGGTTGACCACTAACCGTACGATATTAGAATATAAAAATTTGCAAACCAAGTATTGTTTAATATTAACCCTTTGAAAAATCAGAAAGTGCTTACGACGCTATAATATAATAATATAATCGTGGACATTTGTCGACGAAAGCGTCGTGACTCGTGAGCACTTTCCGATTTGTCGAGTATAGCCGACCGTGGCGGTCAAAGGGTTAAGTACCTATTATTAAAATATATCGTTTTTTCACAGAGGCTGACGGTCACAGTGCACAAATATGGACGCTACTTCTCGGTGGAAGGATATTGGAAGCGTGTAAATTGGCCAAGGAACATGGAGATCTTAATATGGCTGCTTTAATAGCTCAAGCTGCCGGTTAGTGTTGCATAATATAATATTTATTTCTTATGGAGATCGCAATTATATTTTTCGTGATGTGAGTTCGGCATGGCTCTCCTCCCGGAATGAGGGAGGGGTTAGGCCTTGATTCCACCACGCTGGCCGAGTGTGGGGACTTTGCATACCTTCAAGAACTGTTCTAAACAACTCTCAGACATGCAATGTTACATCACGATGTTTTCCTTCACCTTTGAAACAAGTGATCATTATTTGTAATACACATGATATATATAAATAAAAAAAAATAGTGTCACTTAGGGGTATAAAAAATAGATGTTGGCCGATTCTCAGTCCTACTCAATATGCTCACAAAATGTCAGAATCGGTCAAGCCATTTCAGAGAAGTACGGTAACTAATATTGTCACATAGATTTTTTTTATATTACTTCGTACCGCCTAAAATATGCATTTTCTCAATTTTTTTTTCCGTAAGAAGCTTCTCCTATTAATAACAAATACAACACAAAAAGAATTAGTAAAATCGGTCCAGCCATTCACGCGTGATGCCGTGACCAAGGAAAACGGGTTTCATTTTTATATACATATATAGATATTGTTATTTATTTGTCAGGTGACCCAATATTCCGGTCGTTGATCTCGCGCCAGCTGTCCCAGTGGCGGGAGTGCGGCGCGGACGGCCTGATGTCGTCCCACCGCTGGGCCACGCTGCAGCTCGTCGCAGGACAGAGCACGCCACGAGACAAACTCACTGATGTAGACTGGCTGAGAGCGCTGCATGCTACGGCCAGGTAAGAGTAACGGCTCGCTACATACAGCGACATCTACTGGGACCAGCGCACAACCACGCGCAGTGTGACTGACGTCACAAGTCCTGAATCGCGCTATCGAAGTTTGCACTGCAACTGACTATATATACAAGTTCCCGACTACAACAGTCGGGCAGTCTAGGCCCACCAGGCATGATCACCTCGCCTGGTCGGAGGATTCTCCCTTTGTGTTGGAGGAACATGATCACCTCGTTCCTCCACATAAGAGTGTTTATAATACTAGCTTTTATGGTTTGTGACTTAGGACAGAATTTTCATACAATCTTTTATTCCCTTGGGTGTAGAATTGATCAAAATCCTTATAGCGGATGCCTACGTTATAACATCTATCTGCATGCCAAATTTCAGGCCGATCCGTCCAGTGGTTTGTGCTGTGCGTTGATAGATCACTATGTCAGTCTGTCACCTTTGAGTTTTATATAATTACATTTTATCGTCCTTGCTGGGCAGAGGTCTTCTCCCGTAATGAGGGAGGGGTTAAGCCTTGAGTCCACCACGCTGACTTTGCATACCTTCAAGAACTGTTCTAAACAACTCTCAGACTTGCTAGGTTACATCACCATGTTTTCCTTCAACGATAGAGCAAATAATAATTATTTATTTTCGGTTCGGCAATATATTATTAATTATTATAATTCTTTCAGATACCTCTGCCCGCACATACCGTCATTAGAGCAAGTGATGAGAAAATACGAGGGTTTCTTCACGATGGAGGACAACGACGAGAACGAGATCGACCTGTCCGTGGTGGAGAACAGCGAGATGGACATGAGACTGCCGCTGCCGCCCTACATCAACGAGTATGATGTTAGCATTGAACAGGTATGTGCTGTATACATACTAGTCGGTCGGTTAGTCGGATATGGTTGGATGGTTGGTTGGACGGATGGATGGATGGTTGGACGGATGGATGGATGGATGGTTGGACGGATGGATGGATGGATGGTTGGACGGACGGATGGATGGGTGGTTGGATGGTTGGATGGATGGTTGGTTGGATGGTTGGATGGATGGTTGGATGGATGGTTGGTTGGTTGGATGGATGGTTGGACAGTTGGATGGGTGAATGGTCAGTAGTGCAAGTGATGAGAAAATACGAGGGTTTCTTCACGATGGAGGACAACGACGAGAACGAAATCGACCTGTCCGTGGTGGAGAACAGCGAGATGGACATAAGACTGCCGCTGCCGCCCTACATCAACGAGTATGATGTTAGCATTGAACAGGTATGTGCTGTATACATACTAGTCGGTCGGTTAGTCGGATATGGTTGGATGGTTGGTGGGACGGATGGATGGATGGTTGGACGGATGGATGGATGGATGGTTGGACGGATGGTTGGACGGACGGATGGATGGTTGGTTGGATGGTTGGATGGATGGATGGTTGGTTGGATGGTTGGTTGGATGGTTGGATGGATGGTTGCTTGGTTGGTTGGTTGGTTGGTTGGATGGTTGGATGTTTGGATAGTTGGATAGTTGGATGGATGGTTGGACAGTTGGATGGGTGAATGGTCAGTAGTGCAAGTGATGAGAAAATACGAGGGTTTCTTCACGATGGAGGACAACGACGAGAACGAGATCGACCTGTCCGTGGTGGAGAACAGCGAGATGGACATAAGACTGCCGCTGCCACCCTACATCAACGAGTATGATGTTAGCATTGAACAGGTATGTGCTGTATACATACTAGTCGAATATAGTTGGATGGATGGTTGGATAGTTGGATGGATGGTTGGGTAGTTGGACGGATGGATAGATGGATGGTTGGTTGGTTGGATGGTTGGATAGTTTGATGGATGGTTTGATAGACGGATGATTGGACTAATGGCGACGATTGGATGGATGGATAGTAAGGTAGAGCAAGCAATGAGAGAAAATACGAAGGTTTCGTAAATTATTGCTGCTTTGTAATCATAGTCAAATTGTGATGAAATTACTAACTTTTCAAGCAGTGATTTTACTCTATCTCAATTATTTTCATGTATATCGTCCTAGCCGATATCCGGCCACGGGCGGCCAGTTCCATAAATCCCAGCCAGCAACTATAAACATAATACTAACATATGTATTAATATTTCCAGAACGGCACAAAACGGCGCGTGTTGGACCTGCGCTACGAGCTGATCCGAGCTCGCGCTTACAACGACCGGCCCAAGTTGAGACCCGCGGCTTATACTCCCGACCCTATGGACTATAGCTTGTCGTAAGTATATAACTAGCTTCTGCACCGCCACTGCACATTTGACGCAGTGGTTAAAGTGGTCACGTCCGCGTGTGGTGGGTTCCAATCACACTGGGACAAGTCTTTGTGTGATGAGCACGAGTATCTGTTCTGAGCCTGGTTGTAAATGTATGTATTTATAAGTATATAAGTATGTTTATCAGTTATCTGGTTACTATAGTACAAGCTCTGCTTAGTTTGGAATCAGATGACCGTGTGTGAGTTGTCCAATGATATTTATTATTTATTTCGAATGGAACCCACGACGTCCCGACGCCAATGGTAGCGGCAGGGCAACCATAACCACGGCGCCACGTAGGCAGTCTATTAGGTCGGGGGAAAAGTCTTTTCGCATTATAGTATGTATGAACTTGTAATAAAATCTCTTTGGCTTCAACAATCACAAATGAGTACACGGTTCATTAGGTTTCTTTCAGTGAGCTCGTGAGGTACCCAAATATCGAGCTTTTTTGTGTAGAGAAAAGATTTTATTACAAGTTCATACATACTATAATGCGAAAATACTTTCTCCACGACCTGATATCTATACTAATATTATAAAGCTGAAGAGTTTGTTTGTTTGAACGCGCTAATCTCGGGAACTACTGGTTCGATTTGAAAAATTATTTCAGTATTAGATAGCCCATTTATCGAGGAAGGCTATAGGCTATATATCATCACGCTACGGCCAATAGGAGCAGAGTACCAGTGAAAAATGTTATGAAAACGGGGAAAATTATGATTCTCTTATGTGACGCAAGCGAAGTTGCGCGGGTCAGCTAGTATACTATATCTAGGAAATAATGAATGTATATTTGTCCCAGGTTCCTCCTAGGCGCATGGTTCGGTACTCCGTCTATAGAGAGTATCACGGGTCTTGCGGACCAGCTCGAAGCGGCCGGCGCCTGGCACCGCGCCGTGCTCGCTCTGGCTTACCACCCGAACGATATAGCGTGAGTATACATACATATATCAGTCTAGCCTTTCTTCCTATGTTGGAGTCGGCTTCCAGTCTCACCTGATGCAGCTGAATACCAGTATTTTACATGTAGCGACTGTCTATCTGACCTACACAACACAGTTACCTGGGTTATAACACGATACTCAGCAAGACTGGTTGTCAGATTTTCAAGCTTCTGACTATTGTTAAAGATTGTCAAAGATCTTCATATATAACTTTATATCTACATACTGCCATACACAGAATCGAAATTTCATTGAAATCGATTCAGCTGTTATTTTGCTAGCGTTTGGAAGGAGAAAAAAAAGTGTTAATCTAGATTATTAACTACGGTTCTGTAATTTATTCCTGGAAGAGTAACAAACGTGCATACATACTCACAAACTTTCGTTTTTATAATATCAGTAGGATATATATGTTATCCGAGACTTATCTGGTGGTTATTCTACAGTCGCGGTCACCTAATCCGCGGCGTGTTATCCCGCCACGCTCCGTCTCGCGCCGTGACCCCGGAACAAGTGGCTCGCGTACAACTGATACAGCGACTCAACATACCCGCGCCCTGGCTGCTCCTGGCGCAGGCACATCGCGCTAAATATGAGGTAACATACTTATTCATCTATATGTGACTCCGTGTCTCCGTGACCCCGGAGCAAGTGGCCCGTATACAACTGATACAGCGACTCAACATACCCGCGCCCTGGCTGCTCCTGGCGCAGGCACATCGCGCTAAATATGAGGTGAAACATTCATTTATTTATTGCTATTAAAACGGGATTAGTGCTCGTATGAGGCATATATTACGTCGGGGAAAAAGTCTTTTTACATTATAGTATGTATGAACTTGTAATAAAATCTCTTTGGCTTCAACAATCACAAATGAGTACACGGATTATTAGGTTTCTTTCAGTGAGCTCGTGAGGTACCCAAATATCGAGCTTTTTTGTGTTGAAAAAAGATTTTATTACAAGTTCATACATACTATAATGCGAAAAGACTTTTTCCCCGACATAATATATATACTAGCTTCAGGGGTGAAATTTATCAAAAGCTTTTCTTAGGAGATGCTTACGTCGTAATAGCTTTATGCATGCAAAGTTTCAGCCCGATCGGTTTAAAATTGACAAACTTTCATCCCCTATTTTATCCCTCTAGGGGTGGAATTTATCAAATTCCTTTGAAAGCGAATGTCTACGTCATAACATCTACCTGCATGCTAAATTTCAGCACGATCCGTCCAGTGGTTTGTGCTGTGCGTTGATAGATCACTATGTCGATCACCTTTGAGTTTTATATACAGGCTGTCCCAAAACTAACTCACGAAATAAAAAAAAACACAGCGGTATTGTGACATTGGTGATCACAGGACTTGAAAATGCGACGAAGGGTGTGGAAATTCAACTTTGAAAAATGTCTATTATTGCTGAACTAAGTGATATGGAATTTTTATTTTTATTTTCCCAGAACTGGTATGACTTGGTCTTTCATCCGGGCTCGGATTATCGTTAAGTTTTGGGACACCCTGTATATATAAATAGATAAGTAATAAATATGTTTGTTGCAGCATCAACCGGCGTTAGAAGCGGAACACCTAGTGGGAGCTGGACAATGGAACGCGGCGCACAAAGTACTGCTAGAAGAATTACTGCCTGAAGCCGTTCTATCTGGTATAGTAACTTTTACTACTATAAGTGCACGTTTAAAGCAGTGGTTAACGTTGTTACTTCGCCACCTACGGTTATCGCGGCGAGGTGACCATCTTTTATATAAATGTTGTGGCTGTAATCCATACTAATATCCATACTTAATATTATAAATGCGAAAGTAACTCTGCCTGTCTGTGTGTCTGTCTGTCTGTCTGCTACTCAATCACGCTTACACTACTGAACCAAGTTGCATGAAATTTGGTATGGAGATATTTTGATACCCGAGAAAGGACATAGGCACCATATCATCACGCTACGACCAAAAGGAGCAGAGTACCAGTAATTAATGTTACAAAAACGGGGAAAAATTTTGACACCCTTCTCTCTTATTGGACGCAAGCGAAGTTGCGCGGGTCAGCTAGTAACCAATAAAAATAAAAATCAAAATCAAATCATCTATACTATACTAATATTATAAAGCTGAAGAGTTTTTGTGTGTTTGTTTGTTTGAACGCGCTAATCTCAGGAACTACGGTCTGATTTGAAAAAATATTCCAGTGTTAGATAGCCCATTTATCGTGGAAGGCTATAGGCTATATATCATCATGCTATGACCAACAAGAGCAGAGTACCAGTAAAAAATGTTACCAAAACGAGGAAAATTTTGACCCATTTTCTCTTATGTGACGCAAGCGAAGTTGCGCGGGTCAGCTAGCAAGATAAATAATAAAAAAATTACTGCTCTTTTAATGTTTTTCGTTTGTATATTGTTATACAGAAGACCTACCCAGTATAGCACCTCTACTGGAACGAATGAGTGAAGCAGCGGCGCGGCACGAGGTCAGCGGATGGGAGAGCGGCGGACAGGCGCTGCATCAATTCATCCATGTTTATGATGAGGTAAATATCATACAAACTGACTATTACTATATAAGGGTCTTTACGAACATACGTGATTCGGAAGGCACGTTAAATTGTTTTCTTTAAAGACAAATCCCGCACTAAATAGCTCTTGTGTCGGGGAGACTTTTACCAATATACATACAACAGACGCAAAATACAACCAGACCCGAAACAACTCTTTGTAGATCTGTATATATATAGATAGAATAGAACCCACGACCTCTCAACACAATGGTATCGGCGTGGCGACCTTCACCATTGTTAATCCCGACTGTTATTTTAATAGATCTTTGACAGTCGTTTACAGTAGTCAGAAGTTTGAAAATCTTTTAATAAGTCTTACTGAGTATCGTGTGTTATAATCCAGGTAACTGTGTTGTGAAGGTCTCTTAGGCAGTCGCTCCATGTAAAACACTGGTACTCAGCTGCATCCGGTGAGACTGGAAGCCGACTCCAATATAGTTGGAAGAAAGGCTAGACTGATACATATTAATTGGTCCTGGATTTTGTTTTTATTTGGTCGCCATTTTTTTTTTCTAAACCTTTACCGCCCCCCTCCTGGGTAAAGGTCGCCTCCCAAAACAAAGGAGAGGATAGGCCTTGAGACTTAAGCCCTCTGGACGCAAACATAGGTAAATAATATTTATTGATTATGATGTGCTTCCGTGGCGCAATGGTTTAGGTCGCCATGCCGTTGCCATTGCGTTGGGAGTACGTGGGTCCGATTCCTAAACTTGTTTCGTGTCTGGTTGTACTTTGTGTCCGTTGTTTGTATATTTGTAAGAGTCCCCACGACACAGGAGTAATTCTTACTGCGGGAGTTTTCTTTTACAAATGAAATGATTAAATTAAAATATAATTTGTTTCAGCTCCGTGGTATAGTATCAGACCCGGATAGAACAAGTGTTCAGACGAGGTTAGAAGCGATGCGACCGAAGATTGCCGCTGCGAGCCGAGCACTCAGCGGCTTACATCCCAAGTAAGTAATCAAAATAAAGATATATAGATATAACCATAATTTTATTTGAATGCAAGATAGTTAGGAGCTTGTGGCTTAGTTAACGACAGCCGCGCGGATCGATCTCTGAGGTTAAGCCACGCTTGCCGAGGTTGTTCTGTGGATGGGTGACCATCTAACACATATCGAGTTCCTCCGTGTTTCGGAAGGCACGTTAAATTGTGGGTCCTGACTGTCATTTTCGAAGATCTTTGACAGGCGTTAACAGTAGTCAGCAGCTTGAAAGCCTGACAACCATTCTTACCGAAGGATATTGTGTAAGTGTGTTAGTCTAGGTAACTGTGTTGTGGAGTTTCAATAGACAGTCGCTCCATGTTAAATTCTGGTATTCAGTTGCATCCGGTGAGACTGGAAGCCGACTCCAGCATAGTTGGAAGAAAGGCTATACTGGTATTGATAGGGACGATGAAAATAGAATATACTGAAACCTTGCATGTCTGAGAGCTCTTTAAAACGGATCTTAAAGGTGTGCAAATTCTCCAATCCACGTAAAAGGCAAACTTTCCCCGTCAGTTTTGTTACACACATATTCGGTTCGGCTTAGTTTTCCAAGTTATATGTGTATGAAAAATAATGATTACTTGTTCTAACGGTGAAGGAAAACATCGTGTTGCAACTTTGCATGCCTGAGAGTTGTTTTTGAGAGTATACAGAATTTTCAACTCGCAGCTGGTGGATACGGTGTATCCAAGGAAATTTATCTTAACTTCTCCTTCATTCCAAGAGGCGGCCTTTGCCCAGTTAGTGGTCAACCTAGTGTCAAAGTGGTTCAAGTCGCCTGAAGGCTTTCGACGCGGTTTAACGACTGTTATCTTAATTGACAACAATCGGGACCGACATTTTACGTGCCTTCCGAAGTACGGAGACGCCCAGTTCAAATACCACTAGGTTATCATCTATCTGTTGAATGACCGCGCTAAGGTTTCCTTAACACATTCATTGCCCCCGACGCGTTTGTACGTTTCGTAATGCAACAACTAGGTGCCACTAAAATCCACTGGGCAGTGAACGTGTTAACCCACAGATCGTTTACCGACCGGTGAGCGCAACTGGCTAAAAGCGCCTAACACGATCGGAACAGTAATGGGCTAAATATAAGGTGGTTTAATGTGGTATATTGTCCAGGTCTCTCCGCGGCACGGCGGCGCGCGTGGAGCTGGGCGCGCGGCTGGTGCAGGTGTCGCTGTCGGCGCGCGAGCCGCCCGCCAGCACGGCCGCGCTGCTGCGGGCCCTGCGCCTGCCGCCCGACACCACGCCGCACGCGCAGCACCAGGTGAGACTACTTCCTGCCTTATAATCTTTATATAATAGTAGCTCTTCGTTCATATTGATTCATTGCACAGCATCTAGTGAGATTTTAACTTGTCTTATTATCTTTGTAGCATAGTAATTCGTTCATATTGATTATTTGTTATCACAAACACTAAAGTGTAATTTAAAAACGGCTAGACTAAAAAATCGCTAACATACTTTTTTTTATACAGTCTCTCACAAAGATCCGATTGTTTTGCTTGTTACTGCGCTTCATTCTATAAAGTAGTAAATATTTATTTCTCTGCCAAAAGCACATGCCTTTGTGAAAGAGAAATAAATACTTATTATTATTTTAGTCTTACCATATCTCGGGACTACAGGGTCCCGGACATTTAAAAGGCGTGCGAGGGAAGCCGACACGTAGAGGCCCCTTGCGGCTGCTTTATTTAACATTTATTATTGGATCCATTTATTATTATCCATTTTTTATTCGTTAGCCTAACCAATGCACCAGGGGGCGTACTTCCCAAAGAATCGAATTCGATGGAATCAGATTGTAGTTTATGTCTAATCGTAGTTTTACATTTCAAATTTAGAGATCATACATGGATTTAAAATGTAAATTATGTACATCAGACAATTCAATTTGTATTTTCGCCTCATACCACCGCAGAAAATCCAATTATTTTCACTTTAAACCAGCATTCAATCATCCACTAGTTTGGAATTTAAAACTTAGATTTGATTCTGCCATTATTCTTTTTGACAAATTTTAATAATTGTTTTCCATTTTCAGATCAGTATGCAACTGGCAGAACGCGCTAGCACCCCACCAACCATCGCGACTTAAACTACTAGAAAATACGAAAAATCTACACTACATTAAATAAATAGGTATCTTAAAACATCTGTAATTTAAGATTATCTAGATTTGAATTTAATCACTTGTCTCAAATTAATTTGAGAATAAATTAATCTAAAACTCAAACTACACTCAATTCTAAGTTATAAATATATACTAGGTTTCTACCCGTGGCTTTACCCGCGTAAAATGTCCCCCCTTTGGAGGGGAATTTCCAAAAAATCCTCTCTTAGTCCTCCTCTACACTTGCTAAGGAATGTTCATAGCAAATGTCAAGTTTGTACGCTCAGTAGTTTCGACTGTGCGATGTACATCAGTCAGTCAGTAACGGAAGAGTTTTATAAATATTACTTAAAAAAAATCTCTTACTATAATTGTTATTTTGACTGTCGTGGCTCAGTGGTTTAGGTCACCACGCCGCTACCATCGCGTTGGGAGGTCGTGGGTTCGATTCCCACACGGGACAATATTGTTTGTGCGATCCACAAATAATTGTTTCGGGTCTGATTGTACTTTATGTCCATTGTTTGTACGTTTGTAAAAGTCCCCGCGATACAAAAGCAGTTCTTAGTGCGGGAGTTGTCGATTTTAAATAAAAAAATTAAAAAATATGAAGGTGTGTGCTAATCTAATATATAAAATTCTCGCGTCACAGTTTTCGTTACCATACTCCTCCGAAACGGCTTGACCGATTCTCATTAAATTTTGTGAGCACATTAAGAAGGTCTGAGAATCGGCCAACATCTATTTTTTATACCACTAAGTAACACTATTTTTTTTTAAATTCATATGGCAAGGCAACGTTTGTCGGGTCAGCTAGTGATATATAAAACTTTAAGTTTCACTTAGAATTGAGTGTTGGATAAAATGTCCGAAAGAGAGGTTTATAGTTCGTCAGTATAAAAATAAATAAGCATTTGCCTTGCACGCATGTTCAAACCCGAGGAAATAATCTAATGCCTCTTATGTGTGTATTAGAAATAATGATCACTTGTTATAACGGTGAAGGAAAACATCGTGATGCAACCTTGCATGTCTGAGAGTTGTTTAGAACAGTTCTTGAAGGTTTGCAAATTATTTGGTCAGCGTGGTGGACTCATAGCCTGACACTTTCTTTTTAAATTTGAGAGGAGACCCTTAGATCAGCAAAATGTTTAAAATTATTTATTTAGTTTTGATACATAAATATTATTTCAAATGAGATCTAAAAGGGTTTAATTCTTATAACTTTTGCCCGATTTTAAATGAAAATAGTAGCTTAGGCTGGCACATATTAGCCGGGCGGCAAAACTATGTGTAGATGAACAATCGACACAAGCCGAACAAGTGAGTCGAGTCGGTTTTGTTGTTCGATCAATATTGCCCAACCGAATATGTGTGTAGCTTACTACCTCTCCAGGATTTGATCTATCACTCTGCTAAATTTTATCCCAATCGTTAATACCCGGTTTCTGAGTTACATTTAGCGATAGTTTATCTATTCAATAGCGTTTTTTTTATATAAGTTTAAACGCTATTGAATAGATAAACTAGCGCTAAATGTACCTCAGAAACCGGGGGTCGCTTTTAGATACTAGACGAACTATAATCTTGTTTGTTCAAAAGAACTTGTATAAACCTTGTTTTGTTAGTTAAATGAAATAAATTAAGAATCAATGTAATAGTTTGTGATGGTGGTGCAACCGAAACTAGAATAACTTTAAAAGTTATTTATTTAGTTGATAATTTAATGGAATTCTTTGTATTGTGATCGGTTTTTAGCTATCCATAGTCCCATAATTTTTATGGTTTCACAATTAATTATACGCCGTGAAACTGGCTTTAAGTGTCGAATAAACTATTTATCTATACACAGTATAAAGCAAAAACGGATCCCGCGTTTATCCATATGTCTGTATGTATGCTTAGATCTTTAAAACTACACAACGGAGTTTAATTCGGTCTTTTTGATAGATAGAAGGATTCACGAGAGATTTTTATGTGTAAACTTATTTGTTGTTTTGGTAATAACTTTTTTATTCGAAAAATTAAGGCAAGGATAAGCCACCAGTACAATATTTATTATACATACAGACAGACATGCATACAGATATACGTAAAATAAAGCTTTTCCCCCCTATTTAACTAACTTTGACACTAGGCTGACCACTAACCATACGATATAGGGCTAAAAATCGATGATAATATAAATAAGAATTTAAAAAGACTATTAGTAATATAATGAAATAATTGTTTTGTTTGCATCACTAAATAAAATTTAATTTAGTATTAATATGTTTTGACATATTTTCTAATAAATTGTTCGATATAAACATTTTGCAGTCTTAACTAAGCCACGAGCTCCTCACGAGGACGCCAGTCTCATATTACAGTTTCAAAATTGATTGTGAGTGATAAAACGTTGCTCGCTTCTTACGACTACTTATATTCAACTAGCTGACCCGCGCAACTTCGCTTGCGTCACATAAGAGAGAATGGGTCAAAATTGTCCCCGTTTTTGTAACATTTTTCGTTGCTTCTCCGCTCCTATTGGTTGTAGCGTGATGAAATATAGCCTAAAGCCTTTCTCGATAAATGGACTATCTAACACTGAAAGAATTTTTCAAATCGGACCAGTAGTTCCTGAGATTAGCGCGTTCAAACAAACAATCAAACAAACAAACAAACTCTTCAGCTTTATAATATTAGTATAGATTTGTTTGGTGACTCTTATACCAATAAGACGTGACGCGATATGCCAAAATATTATAATAAATCGCGTCTTTTACAGCTGGGTATGACACAGCTGAATATTTCCGTACTCACTGTAACTATACTTATTAAACTTTGACACTAAGTAGATCATCAGAATTTAATAAAAAAAATAGAAAAATATTATTGTAACTACATGTTAACGGTTTCGAAGAAATATTGTAAAGTCATTGAGATGAACTAAAAATTAATGCATACAAAATGTCTCGTCTCATAGACTGTTAGTATAGATCTACGGCTGGCTGTACCGTTGTTCCAAAATGATTGTAATTATTGTTAATAAGACATACATGTTTAAGTTCACTCCTTGAATGTAATAAAATATATTTTAATTAGTTTATTGTTTTTTTATATAAGTTGAAACCACATCAGTGGTCGACGGTTCGAACCCGAGGCAACACACCAATTACTTTTCCAAGTGATGTGTGATCATATTGTGTGTATTAGAAATAATGATCGCTTGTTCCAACGGTGAAGGAAAACATCGTGATGCAACCTTGGATACCTGAGAGTTGTTTAGAACAATTCTTGTAGGTATGCAAAGTCCCCAATCCGCAGTTAGCCAGCGTGGTTGACTCAGCATAAGCCCTCCCTCATTGCGGGAGGAGACCATTGCCTGTGGGACAATGGATTATTTTTTTCATTTATTTCATTTCTTTTATGTCTACAGCATACAGTGAACAATAACATATAGGGTCCTTTTTTAAGCAAACGTTTGCTTGTGGTAAGTAACTCGTACTTCCTTGTCGTAAAATACTGTGCAATAACAGTATGACAAAATTAACACTTTATTATTAAAGTTAGAACCTCTCGAGACAGAAACCACCTAATTATATTATATATTATTAACACACATACTATTATTTATTTTATTAGGCACTCATTTGATACCAACGGAAATACGAATTGCGCCGTATTTCTAGATTAAAAGTGTTTTTGAAATTTCGCTGCTTTACACTAAATAAAAGGTCTACAAATAAAAAAATCTTAATTCCTTTTAATTGTAAACAATTACATTTTATCAGGTGTATATTAATATTATTAATATTTGAAAACAAAACTTTTAACACTATAAGTAATAAAAAAAAACAAATCTTTTTTATAAACCCAATAAAATGCAATTTTTAATCATTAAAGGAGTTTTTAAATTTTGATTTGAGGTCCTTCGTTTTAAAGCAACGATTTCGTAAAGAGTAACTAATTTGACTGGAAGTCAACTATCCTATTGAGATAGCAACAAAATGATTTTAGAGTAGTGGTTGACAGAAGTGATGAATGAATATGAATTATGATTGAATGAAGTAGAATTATTAATGAATGAATATGAATCGGTGATGAATGGATATGAATCAGTGTGAATGAATATATGAATCAATGATGAATTAATATGAATCAGTGACGAATGAATATAAATTATTAATGAATGAGGGTAGGCGGCGTTGATTCATTCAATCCTCATGAAGGGGTGGAGTTTCCTGGAGTGGTGACGCTTAGCGTAGACGCTGATTGGTTGGTATGTAAACATGGCGGTCATCTTACCTTGTAGTAGTAGCTTGCTAGTACCAGGAGAACAGACGATCCAAGGTGGTATTTTATCAAGCGCGCGACGCCTACGATGAGAACTCTTACTAGTTTATGTATTCCTAATGTTCTACTTGGTAAAATTTGCTTTAAAACCGATCATATCGTTGATATCTTGTGAAAAGGTCAGGTGCTACACGTAACCGGCATTCCTGTATGACAACATGTATGTATGTGAATGAAGCAAGGGAACTTTGTAAGGATCGTACCAAGTGGCGTGCTCTGGTCTCTCCCTACTCTGGGAAGAAGACGTGATTTTATGTATGTATTTAAAGTATTCAGATTTCATTATTTAATCAATAGCGAAATGCAGTTTATGGGCACATCAACCACTCATCACTTAATAATTATCACGTGCTCTAACTCTGGAAGAAAACATCGTGATGAAACCTTGAATGCCTAATTTTTTAATACATTTCTAGACGGCACGTAAAGTCTCCAACTCGCAATTGTCCAGCGTGGTGGACTCAAGGGCCATTCATTAATTATTCATATATTCATTAATAATTGATATAATTAACAATTCATATATTTTTAATAATTTATTCATATACATATTCATCAATTATTCATATATTCATTAATTATTCATATATTCATTAATAATTCATATATTCCTTAATTATTAATATATTCATTAATTATTCATATATTCATTAATTATTCATATATTAATTAATAATTCTTATATTCATTAATAATTCATGTATTTCTTAATATTTATTCATCAATAATTCAATTCAAATTTCAATAAGCTAGTTAGTTGACTTCCAGTCAATTCAGTTATTCTTTATGAAATCGTTGATTAAAACAAAAGGACCTCAAATCAAAATTTAAAAACCTCCTTTTCAGTTTAAAAATCTTCATTTTACAGGGTTTATAAAAAAAATATTTTTTCATTGGTTATAGTGCGAAATTGTTGGAAGTCTTTTTTATTATTTTAATATACACCTGATAAAATGTAATCGTTTACAATAAAAGAGAATTGAACGTGGTTTGGCTCACACTGCCCCTTTGGGCGGTGGGTAAACTGTTTCAGGCTTGTGGGCCTCTTACAGTGGCGATCAATGCGCTACCCGTCAAAACGGGCAGGTCCTAGGGGTCCTAGGGGCTTTCTGAAAAGGCAATTAAGATTTTTTGATTTGTATAGCCTTTTAGTTTCAAAGCAGCGAAATATCAAAAATACAAGACATCACCGATATGATCAGTTTACGTCTTTCAAAAGCTAATTCAACTTAATAAAACATTAGGGATACATAAACTAGTAAGAGTTCTCATCGTAGGCGTCGCGCGCTTGATACAATACCACCTCGGATCGTCTGTTCTCCTGGTACTAGCAAGCTACTACTACAAGGTAAGATGACGGCCATCGTTACATACTAACCAATCAGCATCTACGTTAAGCGTCACCACTCCAGGAAACTCCACCTCTTCATGCGCAGGAGAGAATGAATCAACCCCGCCTACCCCCATTCATCAAAAATTCATATATTCGTTAACAATTCATATATTCATTAATAATTCATTTATTCATTAATAATTCATATCCATTCATAAATAATTCAATTCAAATTTCAATTGGGTAGTTGACTTAAGTCAAATCAGCTACTCTTTATAAAATCGTTGCTTTAAAACAAAGGACCTCAAATCAAAATTTAAAAACTCATTTTAATTATTAAAACTTTCATTTCATCGGGTTTATAAAAAATAAGTGTTTTTTTTATTGCTTATAGGGCGAAATTAATCGTTTTTTTTTCAATAAATATTAATATACCTAATAAAATGTATTTTTTTGTAATAAAAGGGAATTAAGATTTTTTGATTTGTAGCACTTTAGTTTTAAAGCAGCGAAATATAAAAAAAAACACTTAGTATAGAAGTACGGCGCAATTCTTGTTTCCGGTTGGTTTGGTATCAAATGAGTGCCTAATAAAATAAATAATATTTGTGTATAAATAATATTAATATAAAATTATTATGTGGTTTCTGTCTCGAAAGGTTCTTACTTTTATATTAAAGTGTATTTATTTATTTATGTTCAATTTTAAATATTTACATCTACTTACAATTTGAAAAAAATATTTTTAAAAATTAACCGTATACAAAAGAACGGACAATTATTAAACTTGTACTCGCAAAAGATTCATCTAAAAATGCTCACGCTATGAAATTATTTTCGTAAATAACGTTGAAACATTTTATTAGACACTCATTTGATAACAACGAAAATTCAAAACTGGGCACTTGTCAACAGTCAAATCAGCTACTCTTTATGAAATGTTGAAAACATATTTTAGTATAGAAATATAGTGAAGTGACGTCACGATACCTTATTTCCGCTTGATGGATTTTGTTGGATACTCAACGATTTTCTTCAAGCGACCACCGCCTTATAGTAATGAATGTCATAATAAAACGAAAGTCAAAAGATTGAGTATTTTATTTTCTTAACAAAGTATTACAAAATATCCTCTTAATTATAAATATATAACGATTTGTTCGCGACATACATAAGACTAAAGCACCATCGAAACAAAATAAAAGGAAATAACAAACCTTGCGATACAATTGAAACAAGCTGTTCTTTTGCGTATGCGTTAGTTTTTAAATAAATAAGACTTATTTATTTATTTATCTGATAAAGAGTTCCGAGTTTCCGAGTCCCTCCCTCATTACGGGAGGAGACCCTTGCCCAGCAGTGGGACATTAATGGGTTAAATTTATTTATTTATTAAAGAGTTCCGAACATTTGTACAAAGTTTTAATTTGCATTTTTATCGATTACAAATGATTGTAATTGTTATATTTATCATTTCGATGGTCCTACTTTAGTATATTAAAACTTATCATAACTTCAGATCGTAATATCAGATCATAAATATTTAGATGTAATAAATAAGTTGTATTATAGCTCCCCATAAGATATTTCTTGAGCAAAATAATTTAAATATTACATAGATATTGAAATAGCCATTTATACAGTAAGGCTAGGCTACATACATATTCAATTCGGCATTAATCGTCCGCGAAATCGAATATGTGTAGATGAACCCGATCGACACAAGCCGAACAAGTGAGTCGAGTCGGTTTTGTTGTTCGATCAATATTGCCCAACCAAATATGTGTAAAAAGCGTTACTGTTTCGCTTGCTCTCCCTTAACAAGTTATCTTTGCTAAAATACATAATATGAAACTGGAAGCGATTTCCTAATACTATCGACATCCGAGTAGAAAAAAATATATGATTAACTGATAAGCGCCCCTAGCGTGAACAATAGGAACTAATATTTCAGTTGGACTTTCAAAAGTTTTGATTTTAAATGATACTTTTAAACCGCTACATTATTATTGATTTGTGATGAAAATAATTATCAATAACTTATTATATTTAAGTACATTATTAATTATTACTAAAATAATAATGATATGACTATTTATATATGAGGAAACGGTTTCAATATTGTATCTTCAGATAGGAAAATTATCTTGCATTTTACCTTAGATAACTTGTCTCAAGCTACTTGAATTAAAAGAATATCTATCCAGATAGGTTTATCGTTACTAAAGATATGATATTGAAACCGGCTAATTGTGGAAAATATACGTCTAACCCTCGGTTTCTGAGGTACATTTAACGGTAGTTTATCTATTCAATAGCGTTTTTTTATATGAGTTTAAACGCTATTGAATAGCTAGTTACTGAGCTACGAATCGACTAGTTCAATCTAGGAAAATAAAGTATTTTAACTAGTCAATTATTAAAACAATTCCATATTTCGTCAGTAACATTCAAGGCAATTTTAAATTAATCTAGGAAAACCTAGCTCTATCCAGTTAAATCCAGGTTTACCGAATAAAGTCCACTTTTCTCTAGTCAAAACAATGATTGGACAACATTAGTTATGTTAAAAACTAATTTAAGTTTTATACAGAGAAAGCCAATTTTGTCCAGTCAAAATCCAAACCAATTTTGTAGAAGAAAAAGTAAATTTTACACCGTCTAAAAAAAATTGCCCAGTCAAATTAATTCTGACCAAACCAAACCAATTTTGACCAGTCAAAACCAATTTTTTGTCCAATTAAAATCTATTTTCTCCAGTCAAAATCTAGTATTACTTTTGTCCAGTCAAAACAAATTTCAACCAGTAAAAATCTAATTTTTAACAGTACACACTGAATATAGCTACATTACATCTGCTGTCTGAACATAGCAGTGATTTCTTCCACAGTCTTGTTCTTAGTTTCAGGCACTTTAAAGTATATGAAAAACATAAATATAAGCTGTAGTATAGCGAATATTAAAAACACGTTGGCGCCCAGTTGTAACTGTGAACAAAAAATAATCATTTATCATCTATACTAATATTATAAAGCTGAAGAGTTTGTTTGAACGCGCTAATCTCGGGAACTACTGGTCCGATTTGAAAAATTCTTTCCAGTAAAAAATGTTACAAAAGCGGTGAAAATTATGACCTATTCTTTCTTATGTGACGCAAGCGAAGTTGCACGGGTCAGCTATTGCATAATAATAATAAAACCTTTACTTTGTAAGTACCTATAGTCCTACCAGTCGCCTAAAATCTTTGAAACACGCTATGCCTAGTGTGGCTTAAATTACTGATCTTATATTTGTACAACTGTGGACTGTTAATAAATGGTTTTTAATTATTTTTAATAAAATCACGCCTTTTATACCCACTTTCCGCCATTAACAAGGATTTTCCATGTAATGGCGCAGTGATTAAAGTTGTTACCGCGCTACTACTATTGTGTCGAGAGATCGTGGGTTGGATTCCCACGCAGAGCAATTATTTGTACGATTCACAAATAATTGTTTCATGTCTGGTTGTACGTTGTTTGTATGTTGTTTGTATGTTTGTAAAAGTCCCCGCGACACAAGAGCTATTCTTAGTGCGGGAGTTGTCTTAATAAACAAAATACTCAAGTCTACGGCTCAGACCAGAGGTTCCCAACCTTTTTTTAGTCAAGGACCACTTTTATATTATTCTTGTTAGCAGGGACCACTATGTAAGTATATTCAAAATAAAGTGTAATATTATCGTCCTGAAAACATTCGCGGACCATATTTTGTCTTCCACGGACCACTGGTTGGGAACCACTGGCTTAGACCAAAGAAGTAGTAAAGAAACGAAGGTGAATACTTACAGAAAGAGGTAAGAAACTAAGACCGACGAGGAAGTTCGCGGTCCAGTTGACAGTCACCGCGACCGACGACGCGGCCGGCCGGGAGTTCTGATTGAACAGCTCTGAAAACGGTACATATAGAAATTATTTAGCTGAGTAATTGAGAAAAATATCGCTTTATTTCGCTTGCACCATTATTTTTAAACAACCTGTTATACATAAAAGAAATCTAGTTTTGAATGAAATAAGTGCAAATACATACATAATATCAATTTTTCCCGTAGTGGTAGGCAGAGACCAAAATAAAAATAACAATTATTAATTGGAAGTTTAAAGCAACGCAAATCCTAAGAATAACAGACAGAAAAAATATACAATTAAAGTACTTGAATCTATACCAATGATTACAACTTAATAACTTTCATGTAATTCGTAAATATTGTATGTAATATGTTTGTAAAAATTGCTTCCTATTAAGAATTAAAATAAATCCTTATTAAGTATGAAAAATTGACCAAGTAATAACGATGAAAATACATACTTTTATTAGTATTAATACTGTATACTGACCAGTTACAAGGAACCAGGGTATAGAGCCGGGTCCGACCGCGAACATCACCACGAACAGAATGATCAGCACGATGCATAGATACGACACCCAAGCTATATGAGACTGAAATATAACAGAAATAAAGAATATTAATCAATATATTAACTGCACGTTTGGCGCAGTGGTTAACACGGCCGCAATAACCGTAGCGCCGTGTGTGATGGGTTCGAATCCCACCCTACAAATATTTGTGTGATGAGCACGAGTATTTGTCTCCAAACTAAGGAAAATTGTATGTAACCAAATAACTGATAAAATAATTATATACTTCTCACATACTTATATAGATACATTAACAACTAAAAAAATACTCGTTAAATAATTTAATATATTAGTTCTAGGTCCGTGACCTAACGGTCAGTGTCAATGACCTCAAGTTCAAGGTTGGTGACCTAAAGGTCAGTGACCTCGAGGTACATTAGGGATAAATCGCTGCGTTCATTTTAGTGCGGGTAATATTATTGGGTAGTTGACTGGGTTAACGAAAAATGATTGAACTTGTAATTATTTTCGTCAATAATGTTAAAATTAATATTATTACAAGACTGAAACATTATATTAAGAAGTCATTTGATACTAACAAACATACGACAATATGTAGTATGTCTATACTAAGCTATGTTTTCGACATTTCAAGAGTAGCTGATTTGACTGATAGTCAACTAACATACGACACATTTCTTCGACTGAAAAACACATAATAACCCTGCTTTTCTCGCAGTCGAGTAATAAAACGACTGAATTATATATAGTTTTACACGGCTGAAACACACATTACCATCTTCTCGCAGTCGGGTAATGTAATAAATAGTGTACTTTTTCCTTCTTCTTATCGTATGGTTAGATTGGTTAGTGGTCAACCTTGTAACAAAGTTGTTCAAGCCCCCGAACGCCTTTGACGTGGCTTAACGACTGTTATCTTAATTGACAACAACCGGGACCGACTTTTTACGTGCCCTCCGAAGTACGGAGATCATCTTAAATGGCACTATGCGGTCACCCATCTATAGAATAACCGCGCCAATTGCTTAACCCACAAATCGTTAACCGACCGTTGAGCACAACTGGCTATGGGCGCCTCAAAATGGTGTACATAGCGATACTTACATACATATAAGCTGCCACAAAGCCGACGGTACATACAAACATGCCCGCGAAGCCGGTGAGCAGAAGACTCTTGCGACCACAGGCTTCCACGAGGAACAAACTGACTACTGTCATTATTACGTTCATGGCTCCCATACCTAGAACATAACAATATTTACTGTAAATAATTAGTAACAATCATCTATACTAATATTATAAAGCTGAAGAGTTTGTTTGAACGCGCTAATCTCAGGATCTACTGGTCCGATTTGAAAAATTCTTTCAGTGTAATATAGCCCATTTATCGAGGAAGGCTATAGGCTATATAACATCACGCTACGGCCATTAGGAGCGAAGTAACAACGAAAAATGTAACAAAAACGGGGAAAATTATGACTCATTCTCTCTTATGTGACGCAAGCGTAGTTGCGCGGGTCAGCTAGTCATTCATAAATTTAAGAAAATTTATACAAACTCTCACCCCCTATTTTATCCCTTTAGGGATCAAATTTATTAAAATCGTTTCTTAGAGGATACTTACGAGTATGTCATAGTAGCTCTTTGCATGCAAAGTCTTTGCCCGATCGGTTTAAAATTGACGAAGTTTCATACCAATTTTCAATCTCTATGTTATCCCTTTAGGGGCGAAATTGATCAAAATCCTTTGTAAGCGGATGCCTACGTCATAACATCTACCTGCATGTCAAATTTCAGCCTGATCCGTCTATTGGTTTTGGCTGTGCGTTGATAGATCACTATTACCCGGTTTCTGAGTACATTTAGCGGTAGTTTATCTATTCAAACTGACATGTTCATATCAGCTTAAACGCTATTGAATAGATAAACTACCGCTAAATGTGCCTCAGAAACCGGGCGTCAGTCAGTCAGTCACCTTTATATATACCATATTTACATTGATTAACCCCCGGTTTCTGAGTACATTTAGCGGTAGTTTATCTATTCAAATCGTTTTTTTGCATGAGTTTTAACGCTGACTCAAGGCCTAACCCCTCCCTCATTACGGGAAGAGACCCTTGCCCAGCAGTGGGACATTAATGGGTTAAATTTATTTTATTTATTTTAACGCTATTGAATAGATAAACTATTGCTAAATGTACCTCAGAAACCGGGGGTAAATGCACTTACCAAGGGTAGCATACTGTGACTGCTCATGGGTCAGCTTGACCTTTCTAAAGATGTCGGTGGAGAAGAATATGGCAGCGTTGATGCCGGACAGCTGCTGCGCTATCATCACGACCAGCGCGATGAGCAGCGGCTGACGCAGCTGTCTGTTGCCGAACAACTCGCGCAGCGTCACGCGCTTTGTCACCTTGTTCTTTTCTGCCTCCTGAAGGTTATAGGGGGTTATTATATAGTATACATTTCATGTGTGTTTTAGAGGAGGTGTATAAAAATCACTCCCTCTCCACAAAATCTCTGACCCCCATCAATATAATAGTGTTCCCCAACAATATGCCACCCCCCCATATAACATCCTAAACTTTCTTTCTAGAGGGGGGTATACCCCTCCTTGTAGTAAAACCATCTCAGACCCCCACAGATATAATATTTAAAAGCGTCTTCAGAGTGTTAGGGGGTTTAATGCTGCCCCTAGACCCCCTGCTAGACCCAACTCTTACATGTTAAAGATGTCTCACGAGCTGCGGGGGTAATTTCTCCCCCTCCCCGTTACATTGTAATGTTTAAGTGATTGATAGAGCAACATCTTGAAGGATGGAGGAGGTGTAAGGAGGATGTCTGGAGTTCCTGTATTACCTGATGCATTTCTTCCATCTCGCCGTGAACGGCCACGTCTCCTCTCAGCCAGTTCAGCGCTGCAAATGAAAAACATTCATTATTGAGTAATATAGAGGTGAGAGAGACTGGAGGGTAAGGGGGAGAGATATGTAAAGGGTTATTGACCTACATAATAGAGAGTGTTGGTGGCGTACCACATTAATGAGAGAATTTTGTAGTTGACTGGGTTAACGAAAAATTATTAAACTTGTATTCATAAAAGGTTCATATAAAATTTTTAAATTGTAATTACTACAGACGGAATACATTATATTAGGCACTCATTTGATACCAACGAAAATACGAAACTGTGACGTCACTATTTCGTATCCCTATACTAAAATGTATTTTTGACATAAAGAGAAGTTGATTTGACTGGTAGTCCTACCCTATTCCACCTGATTACCTTATGAGTTGACATTTTGTGAATTATTTGTCACCTTATCTATCGGTTATATTATCTACTAGCTGACCCGGGCAACTTCGCTTGCGTCAAATAAGAGAGAATGGTCAAAATTTTCCCCACTTTTGTAACATTTTTTACTGGTATTCCGCTCCGAATGGCCGTTAGCGTGATGTTATATAGCCTATAGCCTTCCTCGATAAATGGGCTATCTAACACTGAAAGATTATTAATTACTAGCTGACCCGCGCAACTTCGCTTGCGTCGAATAAGAGAGAATGGGTGAAATTTTTCCCCGTTTTTGTAACATTTTTTACTGGTACTCTGCTACTACTACTCTGCTACTATGGATTCAAATCGGAGCAGTAGTTCTTGAGATTAGCGCGTTCAAACCAACAAACTCTTCAGCTTTATAATATTAGTATAGATAGGCTTTAAAAGTCCTTGTACGTACCTCTCTGAGCATGCAACTCTTGTCCCTTATTCAGCAGCAAGTACTTCGGCGACTCCGGACATATAGGTAGTGTGACACACTGTATGACTGCCGGTACGGCCGTGGCTGCCAGCAACCATGGCCAGCCCTCAGCGGTGCCCAGGATGGACTGCAGGCCCAAGATTTGAGATAGAAGGATGGTGATTGTGATCACTAGCTGGTATACTGTGCCTATCTGGAAAGAAGTAATAAAATATATTGGCTTACTGCTCCTACTGATATTATAAACTAGCTGACCCGCACGCAACTTCGCTTGCATCACATAAGAGAGTTATAATTTTCCCCGTTTTTGTAACATTTTTAACTGGTACTCTGCTCCTATTGGTCGCACCGTGATGATATATAGCCTATAGCCTTTCTCGATAAATGGTCTATCTAACATTGAAAGAATTTTTCAAATCGGACCAGTAATTCCTGAGATTAGCGCGTTCAAACAAACAAACAAACAAACAATCAAACAAACAAACAAACTCTTCAGCTTTATAATATTATGAAAGAATTTTTCAAATCGGACCAGTAATTCCTGAGATTAGCGCGTTCAAACAAACAAACAAACAAACAAACAATCAAACAAACAAACAAACTCTTCAGCTTTATAATATTATGAAAGAATTTTTCAAATCGGACCAGTAATTCCTGAGATTAGCGCGTTCAAACAAACAAACAAACAAACAATCAAACAAACAAACAAACTCTTCAGCTTTATAATATTAGTATAGATAAAAAAATTGACACCGGAATGTATATACGCGTACAACTTGAACAAAGAAACTAAATTAGAAAGTTCCGTTTTTTAATATGGCATATTTTTTTCTCAATTACTGTCCCACTGCAGGGCAAGGGTCTCCTTCCAAACGAGAGGGAGGGGTTGGTCCTTGAGTCATAAATTTATACTAGCTGACCCGCGCAACCTAGCTTGCGTCACATAAGAGAGATTGGGTCACACTTTTCCCCGTTTTTGTAACATTTTTCACTGGTACTCTGCTCCTATTGGTCTTACCGTGATGTTATATAGCCTATAGCCTTCCTCGATATATGGACTATCTAACACTGAAATAATTTTTCAAATCGGACCAGTAGTTCGTGGGATTAGCGCGTTCGAACAAACAAACTCTTCAGCTTTATAATATTAATAATTAATAATAAATAATAATAAATAATAATAAATAATATAATAATATTATAGTATATATAGTATATAGTATAGTATGAATGAATGAATGAAAGTATATAGTATATAGTATAGATTAGTATAGATAAGTATAGATAAAGTTTACTTACAGATCCTCGTAGCGACACGGGAGATATTTCTGCGAGGTACATAGGAGCTAGGCCTGCGTTTAAACCGTTGTTCACACCTATCAGCAGTCTGGAACAAAAGTAGCGCAATTCTGTATAGTCTGTACTGTCGAGAATCGAGAGTTTGACATTTAAAATGTACTGCCAAATTAGTTCTTACGGAACTCGGTAGAGGCGCTGAACAGATTTTCGTGTAATTTTTTTCTATAGCAAAATTAATAGTCGAAATTAGTAGAGAACGTCTATCGGACCTCCACAACACAGTTACCTGAGATATAACACGATACCTCTCGGTAAGACTGGTTGTCAGACTTTCAAGCTTCTAACTACTGTTAACGACTGTCAAAGCTCTTTGAAAATTACCATTGGACAACTTCTCACACGGTCATTTGATTCCAAGCTTGTACTGTAACCAGATAACTGACAAACATACTTATATACTTGTAAATACATACTTATATAGATACATTAACGACCAGGCTCAGAACAGATACTCGTGCTCATCACACAAATATTTGCTCCGGGTGGGATTCGAGTCCACCAAATGCGACGCTACAGTTATTGCGGCGAGGTGACTACGTTAATATCAATTTTGATAAGAAAAGATACAAACCTTCCTACAATGAGTAGTTCAGCTGAGTTGGCCAGCTTAGATGTTCCTTCGAAAAGAGCTGCGATCAGTACTATTATATTGTTCAGTAATAGACCACCTTTTCTGCCAAACCTGTAAGTAGAAAAATTATATTGAAGGTTTTAAAGTACCTATATACAGTATGGTAAGGAATGCCTTTCTTTCCTTTGATTAAGTCCCCGCGACGCAAAAGCAATTCTTAGTGCGGGGCAAAGAATTGCTTTTGTGTCGCGGGGACTTTTACAAACATAGAAACAACAGACGCCTAACTACAATCAGACCCGAAACAACTATGGATCGCACAAATATTTATTCCGTGTGGGACCGCGACACGGAGGTCCAGTCTGTCTGATTATAGAATAGAGACTTTCATGCGAAATCAATTTCCTCGAGTCACTGCAGCCTGCACCAACTCCCCACAGTTGCAGTGCAACCTTACACGACGGCTTAAAAAATATCATATTCTCAATTAATAATCTGTATGTTTTAATGTTTGTCATAACATAACTTTTTTAAAGATGTTGATTCCCAATGGGTCCATTTTTTTATCCAGATCAGATTTTTGTTTTTGAAATGTCCTTTAAAATGCGTTACTTTGATATATTGATGATAGATAAGGCGCAACGTTACTAAAATTTTGGTTTGAAGTCGGTATTTTGTAATTTTTATTGTAGTTTTCAAAAACATGATATTTTTTGTGAGAATTACAAAACACAAATGTGTTTAACTAACTATTTTAGTTTTGTTATTGTATTACTAAAACATTTATTGAGGCATGCATAGTCCCCAACCCGCACTTGGCCAGCGTGGTGGACTCAAGGCCAAACCCCTCCCTCGCGGGAGGAGACCCTTGCCCAGCAGTGGGACATTAATGGGCTAAAAAAAAAAGTGTATTGTGTATAGTAGTTATACTATTTTATTCTTATTAAAAACATACTTTTTCAGTAACCCTACTAACCTGTCAGCAATGAACCCGGTAACGATGCCGCCAATCATGCCCCCGACGCAATAAATAGATACAGCTATGGACATCACTGTGGTCACTTTAGGGTCGTCTATCGCTGGTATAGACGTGTTGGTACCGGATAATACGTCCTTCTGAAGCCATTCCGACATTATCTGTAAATATATATAAAAATCATATTAATTAGCTATAAGTTGGTATCTACGCAAGTGGTCGAGGCAACACACCGATGACTGTTCCAAGTTATGTTATCATCAGTCTAGCCTTTCTTCCTATGTTGGAGTCGGCTTCCAGTCTCACCGGATGTAGCTGAATACCAGTGTTTTACATGGAGTGACTGCCTATCTGACCTCCACAACCCATTCTATCATTTTTTTTACATTTATTGAGGGCATGCAAAGTCTCAACCCGCACTTGGGCAGCGTGGTGGACTCAAGGCCTTACCCCTCGTTCGGGAGCAGATCCTTGCCCAGCAGTGGAACTGTAATGGGTTAAAAAAGACAACTCCAGCACGAATAATTGCTTTTGTGTCGCGGGGAGTATACAAACCTACAAACAACGGACACAAAGTACAATCGGATCCGAAACAATTTGCGAATCGCACAATTAACTGTTCCGTGTAGGAATCGGACCCACGACCTCTCATCGCAATGGTAGCGGCGTGGCGACCTAAACCTCTGCGTTACGGAGGCAGTGACTTAATAATGTCGTAATACTTACAGCTTGTGGTGCATTCATAACTCCTGTATTGTAACCATGCTGGAAGGCAGACCAGCAAGCTGATGACACTATGGCGAATGCCAGCCGGAGATTCATGCCCTGGAACAAAATAATCTCCTTTAAAATAAGTGCCTGCTTACGACAGGCAGTCCCGGCAGTGGTGTAACTACACCGTTCGAGGCCCGTGGCAAATTCAACGGATGGGTCGCCCTTATATAAAAAAGGTGAACTTTTTTTTACAAATTCATTGAATTTTTAATACATTTTTTTTACTTTTTTTTACTTAACATGTAGGATAAATAATAAATGTTGAGAGTTGGGATTCTCCTATGATCGGGGGCCCCTTTCGGCCGGAGTCCCGTGGCATTTTGCAGACATGTCACCCTGTAGTTTTAATCAAGCTGTAGGACCTTATTGTTGTGTGCCAATTAGAAAAAAACTTAATATAAAGCTAAATATTCTAATGTCCTTTAAATTGTTTCAATTTTAAGTGCACTCTGGCGGTTTAAGAGATTAGCGCGTTCAAGCTTTATTATTTCTTCTGTAAGTGTGTATGTTACTGAACTTCTCTTAAACGACTCGACCGATTTTGATGAAATTTTTTGTGTGTGTTCAAGGGGATCTGAGAATGGTTTACGTTCACAATTTTGTCCGCTGCACAATATTTTTTTAATTAATTTTTAATTTATTAGTAGTTGTTGATTTTGGAATGTTTTACATTGGACCCGACAGACGGCGCTACCATCGCAGTGTCAAATATTTTTAGTCTGTCCCGTAAAATTTTCAAATTAAAGACGTGTAGACAGGACAACGTCTGTCGGGTCCGCTAGTAATAGTATAGATCTGTTTACAACAGTAGATGCTCAACTTAGTTCAGAATCAGTTCACCGAGAGTTATTCCCAAAACGTTTATTATGAAACACGACCAAGTTTTCATCAGCTTGCATTAAAGGCCTACATATAGCATGCAGTTTACTTCAGCTAAATATAACCATCTGAATTTACGTACAAACGTGAACCAGTTACGTTAGTTTATGGAGCTAGCCGAATATATTTAGGTTCGACGCTAAGACATACCTACATACAATGTCCTACTAATATTACAAATGCGAAAGTTTGTGAGCCTGGATGTAAATGTACCTATATAAGTATGTTTTTAGAAGTATATAAGTATGTTTATCAGTTATTTGGTGACCATAGTACAAGCTCTGCTTAGTTTGGAATCAAATGACCATGTGTGAATTGTCCAATAATATTTATTTATTTATGTATGTTTGTTACTCTTTCACACAAATGCAACTGAACCGATTACGATGAAAATTGGTATATGTATGTATGTAGCTGAAGACTCAGAATAACACATAGGCTTCTATTTATTTATTTTTTTAATAAGAAATAAGTTCGGAATTTAATGTCCGTGTGTGTCCAATGATATTTATTTAAACAGACATACACTAAAATATCATATTTTTATAAATTAGAGCCGATTTCTCAACGCGATTCTTTCTCAAATCTCTCCTTATTCATGTTCTCTTTAAACTAATCTCCGTTGAGGTCATTGACCTTCACTTTTTGTAAGATAACATCCACATTCCGTCACGACTGAACGAAGGACTCGTGTACCTACTAGAGAAAATGACTCACTCACTGACCGGTTCTAGCCACACAACTAAGCCTATTTGAACAAAACTTCTGCTCTTTTTCGTTTTGTACGTTTAAAGGTCTTTGACCTTTATAAAAGGTGTCCCTAACTCTCGTACTGAGACCTTCAATAGTTACTACTAGCTGACCCGCGCAGCTTCGCTTGCGTCTCGGGTAATAAATTCCCCGTTTTTTTTTAATTTTTCGTTGTTACTCCACTCCTAAAAACAGTAAAATATTTTTTTAAAGCCGCATCATTAGTTTCTGAGATAAGCGCGTTCGAACAAACAAATAAACTCTTCAGCTTTATAATATTAGTATAGATTAATATAGATGTAAACCAAACTTTTGTTTTTTTTCTAGTAATTATCCCATATGGCGTGGAGTCGGCACAGCATGTTTTTTTAAAATAGTTAAGTAGTCAACTCCTACACTGAGAATTGCTCTTGTGTCGCGAGAACTTTTACAAACATACAAACAACGAACACTAAGTACAACTAGACCTGGAACAACTATTTGTGGATCGCACGAAAATTCGTTCCGTATGGGAATCGAGCCCAAGACGTGGCGTGGCGACTACCTTAACCACTGCGCCACGGAGCCCGTCCATTAATATAAACGCAGTAGCTTTTGCCCGCAACTTCGTCCGCGTGGTCTGTGACTTATGACAGAATTTTCATACAAGATTTTATCCCCTATTTTATCCTCTTGGGAGTAGAATTGTTCAAAATCCTTTCTTAGCGGATGCTTACGTCATAACATCTACCTGCATGTAACATTTCAGCCCGATCCGTTCAGTGGTTTGGGCTGCGCGTTGATCACAATGTCAGTCAGTCACCTTTGATACTTTTTACCCCGGAATATATCTTTATGCGAACGAAGTCGAGGACAGAAACTAGTTATACATACACGGTAAAGCTTCGATATCGTGCTCATGACGGCAAACTCCATTGTACATAACAGCTATTAAATATTCATGCGTTTATTATTATATACTCAGAAATAGCGATATTATGTCACGGTGACAGTATATAGTAAATGTCATTGAAATTTTGACCTTCGCATGAATACTACTTTCAAACCTGTTGGGCTTTTTTTGGACGAATCTTGAAGAAGGATATGAGTGCTTTATGACCAAGAAATGCTGACAGACTAACGTCAATCTGGGTAACTTTGAATCATTCGGGTAACATTGACGGTGGGAATATGAACTAGTTTCCATTATTTTTTCGTATGAAACCAACACTATTGATAAAAGTTTATTTTAGTTTTGCAAACTTTCCCACTGCCAATGTTACTCAAATGATTCAAAGATTACCAGATTGACTGTACCTCGATGGCGCAGTGGTTAAGGTCGCCATTGCGTCGGGAGGTCGTGACCTCGATTCCCATCCTACTTTTATTCCCAATTGTCACCCCGAAGGACATTGTTAGAGTGTTAGAGGGGACATCTCGGACTTTACCCACGGAACAATTATTCCCACAAATTGTTTCGGGTCTGATTGTACTTTGACATTAACAAAGTCCTGCACAGTAGTCTGGTTTCAATGAAACTGGCCGCCGTAGCCGTAATCGGCCAGGACGACACCAGCCATTGTTCAGATTCGGTTTATTTTATCCGAAACTAGCCCCTAAGACACCTTGTTCAATTTGCAAAACACTCGCGAGATGTGTCATCTAATAAAAAAAAATACAAAAAAATAATATTCACGATGGACTGCAAAAGTTTCAATACAAGTTTTTAGCATAATCCTAACATGTGGCCTTCGACTTTACTACCAAAAACTGTATGTCATTCATACAGCTAAATTTAGATTATCTCATCTACAAATGATTACAGATGTATGTATGTATGTATGTTATTTTAATTATTACATCATCTTTTGAATGACTGCCTCTGTAGTTTGAAACGTGGTATTGTGATCTAGAGGTCCTGGGTTCGAGATAGTTAACCATACATTTGGGCATTGGATGCAGGTTAATCCTACTATCCTACTTATATTATGATTGCGAAAGTTTGTGAGAATGTATGTATGGATGTTTGTTACTCTTTCACGCAAATACTCTGAACCGATTACGATGAAATTTGGTATATAGGTAGCTGAAAACCCAGAATAACAATTAGGCTACTTTTTATCCCGGAGTTCCCAAAGGGAAGGGTCTTCACGCGGATGAAGTCGCGGGCGGCCTCTAGTGGTATATGAATCTGGGGTACCTACATATTTGAACCAACTTCAAGAAAAGAGGAACTTATTTATTTGACTGAACTTTATTAGAATACATTCAGAAGAGATTGCGTGAAAGAACTCATGAATTTTCCGTTCAAGAATGATTTTCATGTATGTAAGTAGACAAGATTTTTGCTTTTATGCAAAAACTTGAATGAATTTGATGGAAAATTGCACTGTGATAAGTTTATATTCTGAATGACTTTGAGGTATAGGAGGCTAGATTTTTTAACCCAATCTAGTATTCGAACCCAACACCTTTGAACAGCACACAGCCTACCACCGACACGTAACAGAAGTGCCACTTGGCTGTACACGTTACCACGTAAGTCCACGTACTCCCAAAACAGTTTAATGCCTCATTTAAATAACAAACTAGAAATAAGAGCTAATAAATTTTATATTCCACCCATAGAATGTGATCGGAAATGGCCGTACGTAGGCGTTAATGTACACACTTATTTACAACAGTTCTTAGTTAAGACTGGTTGAGACCAACACTGAACAACTAGGCTCATCTTATCTTATCTTAGGGGTGGGGGTTTGGCCTAACGCTGTGAGGTCTAACGGACAAGTATCTTTGACCTCAATAGGTCTACCTCGAAAACTTGCAAGCAAGTGTTCTTATCGAATTCGATACCAATTTGTGCAATTGAATAAGCGCCCTAATTTTGGAATTCGAAATATTTCTGTTTCTTATCTTATCTTAGGGGTGGGCCAGTTAATGCCTGGCTGACACTTCGACTATTCCTGATCCTTTGTGTCACCCCCTCCTTTGCTACTCTAGACGGGCAAAACTTATCAGTTTTGCTATGCACCCCACCGGAAGCAGCCTGTAGTCTTCTGGTTCAGGGTAACCGCATCCTAGAAGATCCATTCAAACAACTAGGCACTAATTTTCATGAAATTTTGCATATTTAAACCCGGGATGAAACACTCTATTAGTGTTATAAATGCGAAAGTTTGTGGAATAGATATTTTGACTCTTTCACGACAAAACTACTTGAAGGATTTTGGTAAAATTTGGGACTCTTAAATTTCATGAAATTTAGTCTTGCTTAGACCCACGTACGGAAATTCTTTAACATTTATAAGCTAGCGGTGTACCAAATTTAATTAAAAACTGTCAAATAGTTTTTTTTATACAAAAACACATCCATAACTTACAAACCTTCGAATTTAAAATATATGTAAGTAAGATAACACTATCGTAGAATAGTAGGCATTCTATACTAATATTACAAAGCTAAAGAGTTTGTTTGTTTGAACGCGCTAATCTCAGGAACTACGGGTCCGATTTGAAAAATTCTTTCAGTGTTAGATAGCCCATTTATCGAGGAAGGCTATAGGCTATATAACATCACGCTACGGTCATTAGGAGCGGAGTAGCAACGAAAAATGTTACAAAAACGGGGAAAATTTTGACCCATTCTCTTAGGTGACGCAAGCGAAGTTGCGCGGGTCAGCTAGTATGTACATATAAACTCTATATAATATTAATGAGATGAAGTCATCGCGTTATTAATTACTCTACCGTTGTTCCTATTGTGTTTTTTATCATATTTCCTGTGAATTCATTGTTTTTCCTTGAACGCTACATTTAGTTATAACATACATACCTACTACATAATTCGCTTTTTTACGATAGGGATAGACAGAGACTAAAAAACCCCACTTTGTACGATCCTGGCTAACTTCCCTTGCCTCATTCATGTTGTTCTACAGGACCGCCGGTTGCGAGTTAAGTTATGATTGTAGTTGTAAGTGGTGATGTTTAAAAAGCTATGCTTTTATCCAAAACTAGCTGACCCGCGCAACTTCGCTTGCGTCACGTAAGAGAGAATGGGTCAAAATTTTCCCCGTTTTTGTAACATTTTTTACTGTTACTCTGCTCCTTTTGGTCGTAGCGTGATGATATATAGCCTATAACCTTCCTCAATAAATGGACTATCTAACACTGAAAGAATTTTTCAAATCGGATCAGTAGTTCCGGAGATTAGCGCGTTCAAACAAACAAACAAACAAACAAACAAACTCTTCAGCTTTATTATATTAGTATAGATTAATTTTTAAACGAGTACAATAAGAAATTCTTCTGAGCAAAAGCGAAATAACTTTAACGATTCTGATAAAGTTTGGCAATACAATGACTTTTCGAAGTATAGAAGACTAGCTGACCCGTGCAACTTCGCTTGCGTCCAATAAGAGAGAATGGGTGAAATTTTTTCCCGTCTTTGTAACATTTTTTACTGGTACTCTGCTCCTTTTGGTCGTAGCGTGATGAAATATTGCCTAGGTCCTTTCTCGGGTATCAATGTCTCCATACCAAATTTCATGCAAATTGGTTCAGTAGTTTAGGCGTGATTGAGTAACAGACAGACAGACAGAGTTACTTTTGCATTAATAATATTAGTATGGATAGCATGGATATAGAAGATAAACATCGTGATACAATTTTACATGCTCGAGAGTTCTTGAAGGGAACGAGCGTTTGGAACTACATATATTGGGGCCATTTACAGCCGGTCTGATGTGTACAGTTGTATTCTAAGAACATGTGTAGGGCAGCCATTGTTGTGTGACGTCACTTCCTACAGTATTGTTTATCCATGTGTGGTCTACTGTTACCATGAAGATGGGATTTGCCTTTTGTTTGTAAAAGATAATGTGTTTAATTTAGAGCTGAGCTGAGCTACTGAACCGATTATCTGAGTACATTTGGGTGAAAAGTTTGTATGTTTGTATAGAACTTCTTCTGTCGTGTAAACGACTCAACATTACATAGTGCTATCTATAAGGTTGTTGACCAGAACTTGGCAAACCCGCGCAACTTCGCTTGCGTCACTTAAGAGAGAATGGGTCATAACCTAATTTATAAATTTGCAATATTTGTTAGTTATTTTATTGCAGTCAAATCTGGCTAAAAAGTTAAATTGGAAGCAGTTTTTATAATGCCTTATCCTCCCGAGTTCATATTTTGTTCGGAGTGATTACTCTCCCTGATCCATCGTGAAACGAAATATCAGGAGAGTTACTTTTTTTTAGTACAAGTCTAAAAATATAGTTCAAATGCCTTATCCCAATGTGCTAATGTGGTTACACGGTGAGCCTACATTATTACGTAAGTCGCGAGATAATTTAATAATAACAATTAATTTATCCGGTTGTAGCACGGTCTTTTCGCAAATATAAGTACAATGAGGTGCAATATTGCAAACGAAATAAGCCTGCGGGACACTGATGTACTAAAACATAGGTTTCATGATGATAAATAATAAAGATATAAAAATGTATATACATTTTTAACTAACTAAAACGATTATCATTTTAGTTAACTAACGATATTTTTGTAAACCATGACTCACTAAAACTTAACTTCGCATCGCAGGGCTTGAAAATGCGACCAAGGTTGTGGAATTTCAACTTTTTTGAAAAGTGTCTATTATTGCTGAACTAAGTGATATGGATTTTTTATTTTGTTTTTCCTTGTACCGGTATAACTTGGCCTTTCATCCTGTCACGGATTATCGTTGAGTTTTGGGACACCCTGTATAAACATTCATTAATAACCACTAAAGGAGAATGGGCACTTCTGGGCGGTCGGCGGCCATTAATGAAAGTAGTGTCAAATTAAAGTAATGATAACTAGAAACATCTTTTACTAAGAACGTTTCGCTGCAATCCTTTTAGGTAACAATATATTTACATGTAAATATAATAGAATTTCATAGAACATAATAAAGTTTATTTCGTGTCTGTAATGCATTTAGCTTTGTGTAATAACGTTACATCTTCTTATAACGATGCCATCAACATAAATAACAATCGTAACAATATAATAATGTCCTCCTAGCCGATATACGGCTACGGCGGTCAGTTTCATTGAACCTGGCCATCTGTGCAGGACTTTGTTTATAGTGTCCAAGTGTGTGCACAATACACAGGTACACTCTCTATTCCATCACTCTCATAGTTTGGTGGGACGGATAACCGACACGACCGGTGAGAGGTCAGGCGCAGGACCGACGGCTTTACGTGCTCTCCGAGGCACGGAGGTCTTCGACCTCAACTTCCTAACTCCGGGCAATCTCTAGGAAATTCTTAACAGAAAATCTCAGAAAATACTTTTTGGCCCGACCCAGGATTCGAACCCGAGACCTCTCGCACCGCAGTCGCATATACTACCGACCGCGCCACAGAGGCAGTTAGAAGTTGAAAATCGTAACAATAAGAATAGACAAAGAGCAGCATTCCAAAGTATAACCGGCGATCAGCCTTTTTTCGACGTGACACATTTGACATGGCTTAACGACTGTTATCTTAGTTGACAACAACCGGGACCGACTTTTTACGTGCCCTCCGAAGCACGGAGACGCTCAGTTCAAATACCACAATGCGATCACCCATCTATAGCATGACCGCGCCAACGGCTGCTTAACCTACATATCGTTTACCGACCAGTGAGCGCAACTGGCTATGAACGCCTCGTTATTGAGCTGAGCATTCAAGACAGGCTTCTTCTAATAAGAAGAAGATCATGAACAACAGATAAGTCGTCTCAGTGAATATGTTATAGAAAAGCAAGATGTTTACTTACGATATTTATATATTTACTTGTAATGATTGTTCGAATACTAATAATGTCTATATTTGTATGCAATATAAGAAATAGTTTTATACTATTAAAAGTGCTCAAAAACAAAAATGTATTTTATTCGTCATATAAGTGCGTCGCGGCAATAAAACTTCTACACAGTAATTATAGGACCAAACTACATTAAAAAATACCAAAATCAAGTTTGGCCGCGGATCGCCCAGGCTCCATACTATTTTGCCCATTCTCCTTTAAATATTCTAGAAAAAGGGACCGTCCAGTCCGAGTCCAGAAAAGTTGAAAACACAATTTCTAAAATTATATACCCCCAAAGCTACAAATCTCGCATACATAAAAGGCTCTATAGTTGCCAAGCAAATAGTCTGCAAGTTAAAGTACAAAGTCTAAAGTCTTTCAAAGTAAATAAGATTCGTAAAACCATATATTAATCATCGTTTATTTCTTAGTTGATATTCTTACACATAGTTGAGCACGTATTTCATACGTCACTGTATTATGGCTTGTAGTATGACGAAATGTAACATAAATTACTGATTTGAAATTAAATAGTTTTTTTATTATCGCAATAGTATAATGGCAGGGTGGGTAGATGATTGATAAACGTACATAGGTACATGTATATACACAATATCATGACGGTTATACCCGAAGATGTATAAATAATAATAATATAAATAAATAAATATTGCGGGACAACTCACACACGGTCATCTGATTCCAAACTAAGCAGAGCTTGTACTATGGTAATCAGACAACTGATAAAAAACTTATATACTTCTAAATACATACTTATATAGATAAATTAACATTCAGGCTCAGAACAAATACCCGTGCTCATCACACAAATATTTGTTCCGGGTGGGATTCGAGCCCGTCACACGCGGCGCTAAAAAAAAGCAAAAGTATATGTTACTAACTAGCTTTTGCCCGCAACTTCCTCCGCGTGGTTTGCGACTTGAGAATTTTCATACAAACTTTCAAACCTATTTTATCCCCTGGGGGTACAATTGATCAAAATCCTTTCTTAGCTATTTTACAAATTCCTTTCTTTCCAGCTTTTCAAATTTCAGCTCGATCCGTTCAGTGGTTTGGGCTGTGCGTTGATAGATCACTATGTCAGTCAGTCACCTTTGAATGATATATATTTAGATATACTCATGTTTCGCTATTAACAATCTTAGTCCCATATAAAAGGGGGCGAAACTGTGCCCATACTCGGGGCTGTTGAGAAATATTCTAACACTAGCTGACCCGCGCAACTTCGCTTGCGTCACATAAGAAAGAATGGGCCAAGACTTTCCCCGTTTTTGTAACATTTGTAAATGCTTCTCTGCTCCAACTGGTCGGAGCGTGATGATATGTAGCCTATAACCTTCCTCGCTCAATGGGCTATCTAACACTGCATTAATTTTTCGGACCAGTAGTTCCTGAGACTAGCGCGTTCAAACAAACAAACTCTTCAGCTTTATAATATTATATTCTAACATACCTAAATTGGAATGATCATTAACACTTTGCCAAAACTGGGAATTGAAGCCTCACGTTAAGCAGTCGGAAACACCAATATGGTCATTGATATTGTTTTGATATAAATGCAACCGTCTTGCGATGTTTTACAGAGCGAGACTTATTAGAGCAACGGCCTCACTTAGGGTTGCCAACACCTGTTCAATTAATTAATCTATTACTGTTCTAATGCAGGATACAGGTCTCTTCTTTCTTATCGTATGGTTAGTGGTCAAGCTAGTGTCAAAGTTGTTCAAGCTGCCCGAAGGCCTTTGACGTGGCTTACTTAGCGGCAATAAACAACAACGGGGATCGACTTTTGACGTGCCGTCCGAAGCACGGAGACGCTCAGTTCAAATACCACTATGCGGTCACCCATCTATCGACTGACTACGCTTGCTTAACCCATGGATCGTTTACCGACCGGTGAGCGCAACTGGCTATGGGCGCCTCGACTGCTAGGCAAGGCTCCCCTGCCGTAAGAAGGGACGGGTTAGACCATGACTCCACCACGCTGGCCAAATGCGGATTGGGGACTTTGCATACCTTCAAGAACTGATCTAAAGAACTCTCAGGCATACAAGGTTGCATCGTTGCACGATGTTATCCTTCACCGTTGGTACAAGTGATAATAATTATTTCTAGTACACAAATAACTTAAAAAAGTCATTGGTGTGCGGCCTTGGGTTCGAAACGTCGACCAGTTACGTGGGAGGTGCTACTTTATAGCTTTCGACAACCCTGAGATTCAAGAGGTTTTTATTGAATTTAGAAAGTAACATGATTGTATCTTAACGCTTCAGGTATTGTGGTATAAACACATGTCCTCGACGTACACTGGCCTCAGTGACCATAATTTTTTAGATGGTCACTAACCACAAACTTCTTTTTCTTACTATGTAATTGCTTATGACAGTTAAGTAATCATTTTTGTTTGAAAATTTGATCTTGAAGCTATATCGCGATTGCTTTTTATAGAATTTGATACATTCTTTACAAAATTTACATACAACATAGGTACATAACATCATGCCTGTTATACTTAAAGATGTAGGCTTGTTTCGTCTTAAACAATGCAAGTCCAAGTTCTACTCAAGTCCAAAAGCCTCACAATGCGGACCACGTAATTCGTATCAGACGGGAATCGAGCCCACGACCCCGGAGCCTTGGCATAGAATGCGCGTTCCGCTACAGAAACATTTGTGTCACTAGTCACTACCTCACGACTATAGTCCCAGTAGAATTACACTTTACTTACCTATGTATAGTAGAGAATGTGCCCGAGTGTACATAAAAAACCGGCCAAGTGCGAGTTGGACTCGCGCACGACGGGTTCCGTAGCAAAAATACGAAAAGAACCCACGTTTTAATGCATGGGGACCTTAATATTTTTTTGTAAGTATTTTTTGTTGTAGCGGCAAAGGAAAAACATAATTTGTGAAAATTTCAGCTTCCTAGCTATTACGGTTTATGAGATACAGCGATAAGACAGCGATGTCTCAATCATAGGGTCCCGTTTCTATCCTTTGGGTACTGAAAACCAGTCAAATTAATACCAAATAGGTAGGTGACTTCGAAAAGTCTGGAGACTGCGTAAAGTTACCTTCTCCGAGCTAAATCTATACTTAATATAATAAAGCTGAAGAGTTTGTTTGTTTGTTTGAACGCGCAAATCTCAGGAACTACTGGTCCGATTTGAAAAATTCTTTCAGTGTTAGATAGCCCATTAATCGAGGAAGGCTATAGGCTATATAACATCACGCTACGGTCATTAGGAGCGGAGTAGCAACGAAAAATGTTACAAAAACGGGGAACATTTTTACCCATTCTCTTAGGTGACGCAAGCGAAGTTGCGCGGGTCAGCTAGTGTCTAATAAATTCTATGATAGTGTTTGGTAAATCGAGTCCCGTTACGTGCTCACAACGGTAAGCGCATAGATCTGTAGATCGTATTTATTGCGAATTGAAGCTGTTATTAAACATATCTCGCAGTTCGTTTTCAAACTATAACTTAACTAGTGGTTTGTAAGATGTTTGTGTATTGTAGTAACTCCGAAACTAATGTTCCTATTTTGAAGTTGTTGTTTTTAAGCTAGATAGGTACCTAATTGGATTGAAGCAGAGCTACTTTTAATAAACATCTTGAAATTTACCCCGGCGTCATGTAAGATTTTTCACTTATCTCAGACAATTTGAGAGGACAATCCCCTTTAACCTGCACTCACCAGTGACCCACAGGCCACACCTCGGGTGATTTATTCCAATCAATGCCGATGTCTTATAGGATTTGCCGATTTGAAAATTCGTTTTTAAGTTTCCATTCTAATAAACAACTCAAATATTAGTTTATTTTATTAAGATGTTATTTAAATAAGAATAGATCCATATTGAAACAGATAATAAATTGAAATGCTATAAATTATTACATTATTCGGAACCGGTTGATCCCACGGTAGACGCGCCAGCTTGCGCACGCGGCCACAATCCCGTTTTCAGATAGGAATTCACTATCTATACTTATTTTATGAATAGAAACATACAACAGGGTTAAATGTTGAATAAAACATCGAGAATGGTGCATTTAACCGCGTGGAACCTTTACAAACAGGTGCAATACAAGTCTGGCAAAACAGACGATCGTGTTTTAAAAACAGATACGCGTAATAACAATATTTTTATAAGTATTTAACATATGCATAGTTTGTAAGTAAAAGCAACACCATTAACCGCAAAATTTCGCCTAAAATAACGCAGATAAACACAGTTACGCCCCCGAAATTTATTTTAAGAAGTGAAAACAAAACTTTGGACTTTACCGCCATAATTGAGAATTCCAAACTCCTCACAACACTTTTAACGCAAAACACTCAATTTTCAATTTATTTTTGACACAGCACACTGATTTTCACTTGAACAAATAATAAAAATTGTTGAAATAGTATTGAAATTCGCGGTATTGGTATCGCGCGGAACGCATGCGCGGCGTGTCCCAACTCCCGGCTTATAATGAAGTGACGCGCGATTCAAAGGAAATGCGCTTCGGTACGCTGGTGACGTCACGAAATAACCGGTTCAGGATGTCCGCTGAATCTGTAGCTAAAAGCGCTGGACTGTATTTTAATTGAATGGCCTTGAACTTTGATGATTAATTTTAATAATAGCACTCCTAAATGTATTTAAAGGGGCGTAGGTAGCGGAGGCCCAGTAAATAATATCTTGTGTTGTCACCATTAGTTCCGGTACGGTCGGTTTTCAAACGAAAAAAAATATTTTGCGTTATTAAACAAATCTATCAAAATCTATATGTAAAGAATTAAATATATTTACAAGTGAAATCTACAAGTCGTGGTGTTCTGTAAAAAAATCTTATTACTAGATTTTTCATTTACACTTTCTGTCTTATAAGATTCATTTATTCACGAATGAGTTATCCATCATATCCGTGTTTCTTATAGTCTATCTACAGATAGATAGTTAGTCATAATCTATTCAATGGGTATTTTTCCTTTAAATTTTAATTATTAATCGAAGGATGAAGCGCTTTAGCGGCTACATAGTTTAAAAAACGAGAGGTGTGCGCGGGGGCTTGGCACTTTGACGTCATGTCGTTGCCTTGTGTCAAGCGAGCCTACTTTGAATGATAACTCTATTGTCTTTGAACAATGGCGTAGCGCGGGAAAATTACGTGACAAATTAATTCTGATTTTAATAGCATGATTGTTATAAGTTAAATTAGTTTTAAATATGCGTTTAAAAGTAAATTAATTATATTTTATTTTATGCTTCGGTGGTTTTAAATGTATGGCTTTAAAACCACAGAGCTGATCTCCAAGTAAAATATTTTCCAATACGATTCCAATACAGCTATGTGCCCACTGCACTGGTAGTACCACGGTCTATAAGCATACGCATTGACGGTAGACTTATCACCAGTATGTTTACACTTGAGTATCACAAAGCACAAAAGCTAAATTTCATTTTTAGCATATATATCATACCGTATACCTACAAAGCAACGCATTTAATAAATATCTGAAAAACACTTTTCAGAAAATAAATACGAAATCACCTCCTCCTTTTTTGAAGTAGGTTAAGAAATGTCAGCTGTGTCAAGCACGGATGCCGTGTAGTGTAATACAAAGTTGTTTACAATTTGCCCTTGTTATAACAATGTCGGTTAATTATTCATGATTATTATTCTCATCTAAAGAGCGTTTCATCACGCAAATAACACAAATCACATGATTTTATACAAATGCTTATTTATAACTTAGGATTGCTACTTTCTTATAAATAAGAATTACGACTGATTTTTATAATATGCTATACCTACAATAAATTTGCTTATCATTATATTGATTATAATAATATGAATTCTGCCTCATTTAGTCTCATTTTGTGAGCTTTTCTGCCGAAAATTTAAGCGTGGCTAAACAAATATATCTTCATAGTATTTATAGCGGCCGCTAGATGGCATTACAATCCTTTCCATCACCATGTTACGAATTAAATATAAAACAAAAAAATAAAAATTACATTTATTTTTCAAATCAACATAAGCTAAAAAATGGAATAATTATGACTAATCTATTAGTAATGTACTTACTAAAAAAGAATATAAAAAATAACAAATAAAAATTGCTATTGATGTTATGTAAACTATTATTTTTATTGTTCAAAGTAAAAGTAAAAATATAAACTAAAAGCAATATTTAACCTTTGTGTTAAAAACAATTTAATTGACTCTATGAAACAATTATGATCAGAAAAAATGGGTATTGACCAATCAAATCAGCTACTCTTTATGAAATGACAAAACCGCATCTTAGTATAGAAATACGACATAGTGAAGTCATAGAAACCTGGGATATATTTGGTCGGGAAAAAAGTATTTTCGCATTATAGTATGTATGAACTTGTAATATAATCTCTTTGGCTTCAAGAATCACAAATGAGTACACGGTTCATTAGGTTTCTTTCAGTGAGCTCGTGAGGTACCCAAATATCGATATTTTTTGTGTAGAGAAAAGATTTTATTACAAGTTCATACATACTATAATGCGAAAAGACTTTTACCCCGAACTATATGATATAGGTGGGCGGGGGACTATGGGACACTGCAGTGCTGTGGAGAAGGAGTTAGTGAAGGCTGCAGTGACTCGCGGATAAGGATCACATGCCCGAATGTCTGTATTCTATATTTGGCCAGAGCCATAGATAGAGACATCCTGATATATATAATAAATTGCAGACCTACAGTCAACCTGGGTAACTTTGAATCATTTGGGTAACATTGAACGTTGGAATTTGAACTTATTTCGATTATTTTTTCATATGAAACCAACACAATTGATAAAAGTTTGCGAAACTAAAATAAACCTTTATCAATTGTGTTGGTTTCATATGAAAAAATAATCGAAATCAGTTCAAATTCCCACGTTCAATGTTACCCAAATGATTCAAAGTTACCCAAGTTGACTGTAGGTACTATTTATGTATTTTCTTTATTTTCTAGCTGACCCGCGCTTTTTCTACTCTCCATAAAAACCTTTCAATTAAATACAATTTTACAAAAACAATAAGCCATTGGAGCCGTTCTTGACATTCCTAATTCTCGGCAGATGATTATGATTATAATTTTATTTTTATTTTTTTTTGTTATTCCGTTTTACGGAGATGATTATAATAAGGCCAGCGGGCTTATCACGTATCTCAGTTGACAGCTAGTATACGTCAAATCTATGGTCACTATTCAGTACATTGCTGCTTTGACGTAACGTATTAATCACTATAATATAAGGGAGAAAACAATGGACAGCGTAGTGGTTTTCAAATGGCTGTCAACTGAGATACGTGATAGCCCCCCTGGTGTATACCACAACAAAAATATCGTCTAACAAGTTGGCCAACAAGCCCGCAAACTACTTTTTACATTTATAATGTACAGCATCGCATTCTCTCAGCTTCTGTGCGGCTTGTTCCGGCGTCAAATCTCTTTGCGACTGAGCTAACATTTCGTAGCCCACCATGAACTTCTTGACGGTGGCTGATCGGAGGAGGGGGGGCAGGTAGATGCCGTGCAGCAGCCAGTGGGGGGAGTCGCCTGTTGTCTTTGAAGGACCCGTGGGGGCTCCTGGAAATTATAAAAAATAAATTTTAAATAAATTTAGCCTATTACTGTCCCACTGCTGGGCAAGGATCTCCCGTAATGAGAGAGGGGTTAGGCCCTGAGTCCGCCACGCTGGCCAAGTGCAGGTTGGGGACTTTGCATGCCCTCAACAAATGTATTAAACAAATTTTTAGGCATGCAAGGTTTCCTCACGATGTTCTCCTTCACCGTTGGAGTTAGTGATAATTATTTCTAATACACACATAACTTGGAAAAGTCATTGGTGTGTTGCCTCGGATTCGAACTTCTACCTGCACGCCAAGTTTCAGGCCGATCCGTCCAGTGGTTTGTGCTGTGCGTTGATAGATCACTATGTCAGTCAGTCACCTTTGAGTTATACAGGGTGTGGCGTAATAATCTTGTACCAGCTGATGGGCAACCACCCAACTGAAATTTCGGCCATTTTGTGTGTTTTTTAAGAAAGCGATTTACGCTCGTACTGGCCGAAATTTCAAAAACTATGATACTTATGCCCATCCGCTGGTAAAATATTATCCATTATTCACGCCACACCTTCTATATATTTAGACTAGCTGACCCGCGCAACTTCGCTTGCGTCACCTAAGAGAATGAGTCAGAATTTTCCCCGTTTTTGTAACATTTTTCGTTGCTACTCGGCTCCTAATGACCGTAGCGTGATGTTATATAGCCTATAGCCTTCCTCGATAAATGGGCTATCTAACACTGAAAGAATTTTTCAAATCGGACCAGTAGTTCCTGAGATTAGCGCGTTCAAACAAACAAACAAACAAACAAACAAACAAACAAACTATTCAGCTTTATAATATTAAGTATAGATTACTATGGATACGTACCATGCCACCCCATACTATAAGGAAAGCTGCACTTAAACAGATTATCGTATCGTGTGGTCAGCTCCTTCATGATCTCGGCCAAGCACCTCTTCTGCTCATCAGTCAGGTCTGGCAGACGCTGCGGGCGGCCATTGATGGGTAGCAGAATGGTCTCGTAAGGCCACACAGCCCAGTACGGGACTAAGGCAACCCATTCGGCGTTTTGGACTACTATGCGCTCCTGTAACAGAAAGGGGGGTAACTAACTTACTGTGGTAGGCACTATCTTTATCGTATCTTTTGTTAGACAACTCCCGCACTAAGAATTGCTCTTGTGTCGCGGGGACTTTTACAAACATACAAACAACGGACACAAAGTACAACCAGACCCGAAACAATTATTTGTGGATCGCAAAAATAATTGCTCCGTGTGGGAATCGAACCCTCGACCTACCGACGCAGTGACCTAAACCACTGCGCCTCGGAGGCTTTCCTTCCTTTTGCGAAGGTTCCTAAGCGAAAGGTTATAACATAGAGGTTAAAAGGGGTGAAATAAGAAAAAAAAAATGCATTCTATATTTACTTAAATGGGAACTGTGAGAGAAGCTTAACAGAAAAAATCGGTCCACCCAGTAAAAAGTTATGAGGTAACAAACCGATAAAATAAATACTGTCGAATTGAGAACCACCTTCTTTTTTAAAAGTCGGTTAATAGCTCAAAAATGCTTTTTGGCCCGACCCAAGATTTGAACCCGAGACTCTTGGGTGACAGTCGCTTTTAAACTTAATAGTAGGTGTCAGTAAATGTACCTTTTTCTCCATTTCTTGTTTCAAGTAGTCAGCAAGCATAGGTCTCTTGTGTTGAAGATAGTATTCTTTTTGAGTCCTAAAACAATCAAAATGTGTTTAGTGACAAATCTCTTGACATAAAAAGCTGCTGACATGAAATGTACCAATATGTTACTGTAAAAGCCCGAACTGTTGTAAATCCTAAGATTTTCCGGTAAAACCTAAGATTTACCAACTCTTAATGGTAAAAGTCCGAACAATTCTTTTATTTCGAACTTTTACCACTTGATAGATCTTAGGATTTACATAATCACACGGTAAAAGTTGATAAAGTCATATCATAACGTGTTATAAAGAAGGAATTTTGGGCAAACCGACATGGGTAGGTTAGGTTATTTTTGTTTAAACCACCCAGAACGACGAGCCCCGCGAAGCGGGGCTCCGACGACATCTCGACATCATCAAGTGAATAGGGGTAAAAGTTCAAAATAAAAGTATTGTTCGGACTTTTACAATCGAGAGTTGGTAAATCTATATGCATGAATGTGTGTATGTATGTATGTATGCATAAATGTATGTATTACCTCTCTTTAACTCTCGGCTCGTTAGGTAGAAAGCTGGACGCCCATATCTGACAGTGTGGGTGAGGGTTGGAGCACCCCATCACGGCCCCCTTGTTCTCGAAGATCTGCACCCAGGTGTACCTTCTGCCTAATTCAACTATCTGATTCACCCATCTAGAAAAAATATAGACTAGTTAGATTTGAACCACGAATAGAAAGACATATTTTTCAAAAGAAAATTTCCCCACTGCTGGCCAACATTCTTTTCCCGAAATAAAACGCTTGTAAAGATTTAAACTAAGGCCAGAAACTCATTTTATTCAATCAATGTCCCACTGCTGGGCAAGAGCTGGAATAAAATTGAAGCTAGGCCTTGAGTCCATCACGTTAGAATAGTGCGGGACGATTTAGCATGCTCTCAAGAACTTAGTGCAAATTAATGCAAGGTCTCATTGCGATATTATCCTTCACCGTTGGAACAAGTGATTATTAGGTATGTCTATATAATTGTATAGTTAAAGATAACTCACACACGGTCATCTGATTACAAACTAAGCAGAGCTTGTACTGTAACCAAATAACTGATAAACCACATTTATATACTTATATAATAATAATATCCAACTGCTGAGCAAGGGTCTCCTCCCGTAATTAGGGAGGGGTTAGGCCTTGAGTCCACCACGCTGACTAACTGCGGGTTGGGGACTTTGCATACCTTCAAGAACTGTTCTAAACAACTCTCAGAAATACAAGGTTACATCACGATGTTTTCCTTCACCGTTATAACAAGTGATCATTATTTCTAACACACATTACTTGGAAAAGTCATTGGTGTGTTGCCTCGGGTTTGAACTATCGACCGCTTGCGTGGGAGGTACCAATTTATACCACTCGGGTATCACTTAAAAAAACACACACACACACACACAAAAAGAATAAATATAATGTCACTCACTGTTCAATAACTGCTAAGATCTCGTCGACAGTCATGAGAGGAATGGTCATGGTTGAATCTGGATGGAAACACATCACCCTGGAAAAAAAACAATTATAGCTTTAAAAAAAATTGGTGGTAAAGTACCTTCTTTATATTTAGGAATATTTTATTTTGTTTGTTGTATTATGTTTTGTTACTTGTGTGTATTATGTTACTAGCTGACTCGCGCAACTTCGCTTGCGTCACATAAGAGAGAATGCCTTCCTTGATAAATGGGCTATCTAATACTGAAAGAATTTTTCAAATCGGACCAGTAGTTACTGAGATTAGCGCGTTCAAACAAACAAACTCTTCAGCTTTATAATATTAGTATAGATTAGTATAGATTATTGTGTTGTTATGTATAAGGTATAATAGGGTGGCATGTACTTGAGTACAAAAACCCTTTACAAATAAAAAAAACTAATATTGCCTCCTAATTCTTCCTGGGTCGGGCCAAAAAGTATTTTCTGAGATTGTATGTTAAGAAATTGAAACGAGATTTACTGTTAAGGTTTTTTTTTAATTGACAGGACTTAGGAAGTTGAGGTCGTAGACCTCCGTGCCTCGGAGAGCACGTGTCGCCTATGGTCCTGCACCTGACCTCTCACTGGTCGTGTGTACCGTCACACCGCACTATGAGTGTGATGTAATAGAGAGTGTAGGTACCTGTTTATTGTACACACACTTGGACACTGTAACCAAAGTTCAGCATCGATAGTCATTTTTTTGGACAACTCACACACGGTCATCTGATTCCAAACTAAGCAGTGCTTGTACTGTAACCAAATAACTGATAAACTTCTAAATACATACTTATATACTTCTAAATACATACTCGTAGATAAATTAACAACCAGACTCAAAACAAATATTCGTCCTCATCACACAAAGATTTGTCCCGGGTGGGATTCGAACACGAGGCGCTACGGTTATTGCGGCGAGGTGACCACTTAAACCAAACGTCAAACGTGCAGTTATTTTCAATGCGACTGACCGCTGTAGCCGGACACCGGCTAGGACAATATAATTATTATGTACCTGCAATGTCCTTTGGCTGCTGCAGACCTGAACAGTGAGTTTTCAGAGGCTGGAGGCTCCGGGACTCGCTCCAGTAGCGCTGGGAAGTCGTTGGGAAATACGTACGTCGATTTGTAGTTTGGGTTTTTCTGTAAAAATAGTCTTAGTATAAGTAAATTATATCAAAGAAAGAGTAACTTCCGCTATGGCACCGTGGAGGAACGAAGTGTCATGTTCCTCCAACACAAAGGGAGGATCCTCCGACCAGGCGAGGTGATCATGCCTGGTGGGCCTAGGCTGTCCGACTGGTGTAGTCGGCAACTTGTATATATAGCAAATTGCTGTGCAAACTTTGATAGCGCGATTCAAGGCTTGTGACGTCAGTCACACTGCGCGTGGTGGTTGTGCGCTCGTTCGATTAGATGTCACTGTATGTAGTTATCCAGCACAAAAGAAACACTATCGTTGAATAGGAAACGTGATCTAAAAGACTACGGGATCAAGCCAGAAAGAAATTTATCTCATTCTCAAAATTCTCAGTAATTTCCCAGAGCGGTAAAGTTGAAGGTGCAGACTTCCGTGCGTGAAAGACAAAGTCCTGCTCCTGGTTTTTCATTGGTTGCTCCAGTCACCTTCCCACCGGGCTGTGGGTGAATGCACGGAACAGAAAGACTCTGAAAGACATAGGACCTATGTACCTATTTTTCATTCACACGACACTGTAAATAAACTCTTGCACAGTTGGCTATTTAAGTAGGGTAAGTTTGGCGGCATGGCGGCATCCGTGGCGCAGTGGTTAAAAGTCACCACTTATACCAGTGCGAAGAGAGGTCGTGGGATTACCACACGGATAAATTATTTGTGATTTAGTAATAATTCGTTTCGAATCTGATTGTACTTTGTGTAACGGACACAAAGTACAATCAGATTCGAAATTTAATTCTTTATATTCGTAAAAGTCCCCGCGACGCAAAAGCAATTCTTAGTGCGGGAGTAAAACAAAAAGTGTTTACACAGTATTGTATGATTAAAAAAAAAGCTTTGAGCTGAATCTTTAGCCGAGCAAAAGTGATGCAATATAGAATCTATTTGTTTAATTGCAGCCGTGTAAAAGTCAGAACCTACTTCTCATTTTTTCTAGATCCGCATGTGAATAGTAGTAGTACACTTACTTGTCCATTAGACCTCACAGCGTTAGGCAAAAGCGGGTTCATAGGATCTGGCGCCTGTTCATCCTGGTCAGCTTCCGTCTGACCGCTCCAGGGTCTCTGACAGCGGTGCGGGGAGACCAGCACCCATTCATCCTTGAGCGGGTTGTAGCGAACATGCTGATGCTCTGAGGACAATAGGTTGTGATGAAACCACGCACGAAACTTTTGTACCTCTTATTTTAATGACTTTTGAATTAATTTGCAGATCTATACTGATATATATGCCTGTCATAATTCTATGTCTAAATTGTTTGCAGTAGAAAGACACAGGCCAATAATGATGATAGCAGTGATAGCCGAGTGATTTAAGTTGGCACCTCCCACGGAAGTGGTTGCAGATTCGAACCCGAGGCAACACACCAATGACTTTTCCAAGATATGTATGTATTAGAAATAATTATCACTTGTTCTATTATATGTTATACAGGTTAAAATAAAAGGAGCTCTATTTAAAAACAATATGAAAAGAAAATAGCACTCTCGGAGAAGAATGACTGAAAATGTTCGCCACAACAGGTCGCTTATGTCTTTATTGAATTAAAGTGTCTATTCAATTAAAAGGTTTATTATTTCAATAACATCCGACTATTATCTAACTCTTATTATAATTATGTGGTTTAGCAAAACAGATAAAGTGCGTTGATAAATCGTTTGCTATTTTCTTTAATAATGTAACATTGTAACTGATTATATTTAAGCAATAATTATAGACATATTCTTTTTTTAATTTCTTTAATACTTTTTAGGACATAATATTAATAGTGATCATAAATTTTTTGATGACTTTTTACTCTGACTTCAAAGTAGTTTCTGATTAGAAGTCATTGAATTGGCAACCCTAAAATTAATGTCAATCAAATCAATGTCATGTCAAACTTTCGTAAATATTTTTTAATGGATTTGTCGTGAAAACTGCTTCTAACATCTAATACACTTTACATTTTATATATATTCAGTAACGGAAACGAAATAACAGTTTCAGAAAGGCAAAAACACTAGCATTGAAAACCAAAATATAACCTCATATGGCAATCGTAGTTATTTTTCAACAAAAACATCATAAAAACTCACCGGTAGGCTTAAATTCGGCCATATTTAGAATAAATAATGTCCTACAGCCTCACGCCAGCTGTCTGCGGAGTCAAGGGCAGTACTGAAGTTCACGAGATTATGATAGACGATAACGAGTGTCATAAAACAATAACAATGATTAAAAACGCAGAAGTACGTTTAGGTAGTGAATGAATGTTTAATAGGTTATGAATTATCTGTGGTATGACTGGATGAAGGTCTTTCAGCGCTGCTTGTTTACGAAGATATAAGGCTGTATGAGCATAGTTCCTCTGACCGGCTCCAACTTGGGCAATAACGTAAAAAAAATACCGCTGTTTTCATTTGATTACCTGGGGTTTCTTGGTATTTCATCTGAGCCGGGAAAAATTGGTTACGGTACTTACTACGACTTCAACCAACTAGATTCCGTAGATAGGTTCATCTTATGTCAGCGGCATCCGAAAGATTTAGAAAACTTAAAAAAAAAATATCATATGGATGTTTGTTATTCCCACGTAATTGCTCAACGGATTTGAATAAAGTTTGACACACAGACAGTTTATAATCTGGAAAATCACTATTATTCATAGCATCCCGACTCCAGGCACTCGGTAAATGGTTCCCCCTGGGCCTGGACAGACACGTCATGTTGTACCTTTCAAAACTAAAACTAATAAGTAGGCATTACCTGAGTGCGCATTTTCGACGGTCGACGGCCGCTTTTTCTGACGCCATGCTTCTAAACTATTCAGTGAGCCACCAGATCTAGTTTTGAAAAGACATAGTGCACGCCACATTACCATTACATACACAATAATAGATTAAAATATATAGCGACCATATTTTATTTCCAGTAAAGCCGGCTTTTGTTATAGGAAACTGCAAGTACACATGCACTGGTAAAAGCAGCAGTCTGCCTCTACCACTTATAAAATAATCCATCTAAGTACTACAAGTATAAAAAAATCTAGATCGCGAAGAGAGAGTCATTTTTGTTCTCGCTGGGGCAGCCGGACAGATAGTCTGACAACGTGGCGAATGTACACGTTATTTGAAGGTCTTTTTGCAGACAACTGCTTGGGTATCTTAGCAACGCTTTTCCATAAGGATGAATGAGTAAACCTAGTACCTACCTTGATACTGACAGTGGGAAGCGAGAGAGAGCGCCCGTAGCCAGTTGCGCTCACCGGTCGGTAAACGATCTGTGGGTCTTCTGGGCTTCCGTCAGATATGAACCTTCCAAGCACTATGTCGTTACATCGTAATCATAGGACGGAACAATTAAAATTCTCTTGATTCACCAAAGACATTTAATCTTTAAAGATATGGTACTAAATACTTAGATCTAAGAACGTCTCTTGCTACAGTCCCTACAAACTTGCTTGCTCCCGCCATTTCCTAATCCTACTAGGTATTCCTAATCCTAATAGGTACATACATATGTATGTTTGTTACTCTTTCACGCAAATACTACTGAATCGATTACCATGAAATTTGGAATGCAGGTAGCTGAAGACCCAGAATAACACACAGGCTATTTATCCCGGAGTTCCCGACGAATCGAGATTTACACAGGAAGGGTGTCCACGCGGACGAAATCACAGCCTCTAGTAGGTACTAAACAACAGTCGTAACTTCAAACTTAATCTATGTACCTCATTATATTAATACAAGCGGGTTGTAAACATAATATATTGTTATCTACATCGAACGATATATAGATATTAGCTGACTCGCGCATCTTCGCTTGCGTCACCTAAGAGAATGGGTCAAAATTTGCTCCTAATGACCGTAGCGTGATCTTGTATAGCTTATAGCCTTCCTCGATAAATGGGCTATCTAACACTGAAATAATTTTTCAAATCGGACCAGTGGTTCCTGAGATTAGCGCGTTCAAACAAACAAACAAACTCTTCAGCTTTATAATATTAGTATAGATATAAGTATAGATTATGTGTTCGTTATAGGATAGGAAGCAATATTGTATCTTAGTTGTTAATTGAACCTTTTTGTTTGCGCTTGTCATGATTAGAAAGGCCATTTTAGGGTTCCATACCCAATGAACTGCCTCCGTGGCGCAGTGGTTTAGGTCGCCACGCCGATACGGGTTCGATTCCCACACGGGACAATTATTTGTGCGATCCACAAATAATTGTTTCGGGTCTGGTTGTGCTGTGTCCGTTGTTCGTATGTTTGTAAAAGTCCCCGCGATACAAGAGCAATTCTTAGTGCGGGAGTTGTCTTTTTTAAGAAGAAAGAAGAAGAAGAAAGGGTGTAACGAGAGAGCCTTTTCTGACTGTCACCAGACTGTATCTCATGAACAGACATAGTTAGTAGATTTTCTAACTTAAAATCTACTACAATATGTTTTCTCTTCTTCATTCAAGGAGTGAAAGAAACAAAACACTTTATAAGCCTTTCATAACTTCATATATTTTTATGAATTAGAGGATAAATATATATAACTCAAAGGTGACTGACATTGTGATCTATCACTGCACAGCCCAAATCACTGAATGGTGGAACTGTTATAACTTAAGCATCCGCTATGAAAGGATTTTGATCAATTCCTATCCCAAAGGGAATAAAATAGAAGATGAACGTTTGTAAAATTCTGTCTTAATTCACAAATGCTAGTATACATTACTAGCTGACCCGCGCAACTTATTCTTCTCTTGGATTTCTTCTTCTTATTGCATTATTTCCTTCTTTTCTTCCCTTTTTGTTTCGATATATTTCTTGAGCGTTTGGTATTTTTCTGAATATGAGTTTCTATAAAATGTTGGCTAGCTTCGACGTGGGTTACGAAACGTTCATTGCATCGCATACAATCAAATCTGAGGACAAATAAATAAATAAATAAATAACTGCACGTTTGGCGCAGTGGTTTAAGCGGTCACCTCGCCGCAATAACCGTAGCGCCACGTGTGGTCGAACACCGGGACAAATCTTTGTGTGATGAGCACGAGTATCTGTTCTGAGCCTGGTTGTTAATATATCTATATAAGTATTAAGTATGTATTTAGAAGTATATAAGTATGTTTATAAGTTATTTGGTTACAATACAAGCTCTGCTTAGTTTGGAATCAAATATAATAAATAAATATTATAGGACAACTCACACACAGTCAGTGTGAGTTGTCCTATAATATTTATTTATTTAACTAAATTTAACCCATTACTATCCCAATGCTAGGCAAAGGTCTCCTCACGTAAAAGGGGAGGGGTTAGGTCTTGAGTCCACCACGCTGACCAAGTGCTGGTTGGGGACTTTGCATGCCCTTAATAAATGTATTAAACAAATTTTAGGCATGCAAGGTTTCCTCACGATGTTTTCCTTCACCGTTGGAGCATGTGATAATTATTATCACATAATTATTATTATTATAATTTGTGTTATTATTTCTAATACACACATAACTTCGAAAAGTCATTGGTGTGTTGCCGGACCCGCATATAACTTACCTAGTAAAATGTCTTAAATTATGTACATCATAATCAGCCAAACGTACAGTTTGAAAACAAATAGGGCACTTCTTGAAACCTCCTTTCTGCAACAAAAAATAATTTATTATTAAGCAGAGAGTGGTTTAGGTCGTTACGGTAAAATTGCGTCCGGAGATCGTGAGTTCGATTTCCACACGGAACAATTTGTTTGTGCGATCCACAAGCGATCCAAGAGACGTCTTTATCACGTCTTCATGAGAGGAAAAACTACCAAGAGACGTCTTCATGAGAGGAAAAACTACCAAGAGACGTCTTCATGTGAGGAAAAACTACCAGGAGACGTCTTCATCACGTCTTCATGAGAGGAAAAACTACCAGGAGACGTCTTCATCACGTCTTCATGAGAGGAAAAACTACCAAGAGACGTCTTCATGTGAGGAAAAACTACCAAGAGACGTCTTCATGTGAGGAAAAACTACCAGGAGACGTCTTCATCACGTCTTCATGAGAGGAAAAACTACCAGGAGACGTCTTCATCACGTCTTCATGAGAGGAAAAACTACCAAGAGACGTCTTCATGTGAGGAAAAACTACCAAGAGACGTCTTCATGTGAGGAAAAACTACCAGGAGACGTCTTCATCACGTCTTCATGAGAGGAAAAACTACCAGGAGACGTCTTCATCACGTCTTCATGAGAGGAAAAACTACCAAGAGACGTCTTCATGAGAGGAAAAACTACCAGGAGACGTCTTCATCACGTCTTCATGAGAGGAAAAACTACCAAGAGACGTCTTCATGTGAGGAAAAACTACCAAGAGACGTCTTCATGTGAGGAAAAACTACCAAGAGACGTCTTCATCACGTCTTCATGAGAGGAAAAACTACCAAGAGACGTCTTCATCACGTCTTCATGAGAGGAAAAACTACCAAGAGACGTCTTCATGAGAGGAAAAACTACCAGGATACGTCTTCATCACGTCTTCATGAGAGGAAAAACTACCAAGAGACGTCTTCATGTGAGGAAAAACTACCAGGAGACGTCTTCATCACGTCTTCATGAGAGGAAAAACTACCAAGAGACGTCTTCATGTGAGGAAAAACTACCAGGAGACGTCTTCATCACGTCTTCATGAGAGAAAAAACTACCAGGAGACGTCTTCATCACGTCTTCATGAGAGGAAAAACTACCAAGAGACGTCTTCATCACGTCTTCATGAGAGGAAAAACTACCAAGAGACGTCTTCATGTGAGGAAAAACTACCAGGAGACGTCTTCATCACGTCTTCATGAGAGGAAAAACTACCAAGAGACGTCTTCATGTGAGGAAAAACTACCAGGATACGTCTTCATCACGTCTTCATGAGAGAAAAAACTACCAGGAGACGTCTTCATCACGTCTTCATGAGAGGAAAAACTACCAGGAGACGTCTTCATCACGTCTTCATGAGAGAAAAAACTACCAGGAGACGTCTTCATCACGTCTTCATGAGAGGAAAAACTACCAAGAGACGTCTTCATCACGTCTTCATGAGAGGAAAAACTACCAAGGGACGTATTCATGTGAGGAAAAACTACCTTAAATTAAACTGTCTTAAATTATTTGTGGAAGTCCAGTGAATGTGTAAAAGGTGAATAAATTTGAAAATGCGCAGTATTAAATAAAAACAAGAAAGCGTGATCGGAGCTGCGCGGGTCAGCTAGTATGTAAATAAATTTAAAAACTCACCACTTCACCGTGTTTTCTTTTACAATGATCAACTAAGTTAGATTTAAATTGGAATCCAATGATACACAGTTCGCATTTATAAGGGTAATTCTTATATTCTTCTGATATTATCTTAGATTGTCTCTCCTTGTCCAGTTGCTTTTCGTTCAATTCGACTTTTTTAACTTGAGCTTTCTTGTGTCTTGTTGCAAGATCTGGAAAAAAAGAGTCATTTATAATCTACTAGCTGAATCGTGCAACTTCGCTTGCGTCACATAAGGGAGAATGGGTCATAATTTTCCTTGTTTTTGTATCATTAAGTGATGATGAAATAAGTACCATGATCAGCTATCAAATATCAGGCTAAATACTTTTTATTCTCTTTTGGGTAAGCTGCTGGACCACTGCTGGGCAAGGGTCTCCTGCCAAACCAGGAAGGGGTTAGGCCTTGAGTCCACCACGCTGGCCAAGTGCGGGTTGGGGACTTTGCATACCTTTACGTACTGATTTAAGGAACTCTCACGCAAGCCTCGCCGTAGGAACAAGTGATAATTATTTCTAAAACACACATAACTTGGAAAAGTCATTGGAGTGTTGCTTCGGGTTCGAACCTGCAACCACTTGCGTGAGAGGTACTTACTTATACCACACGACATTGTACTTACAATCCATAAAAAATCGAGAACGTAGCAGAAAGTAAAAAATTACCTGTTTTTTCGGAAACAGCCTTTTCACTTTGCGACGACTCCCCCATATTAGAAATACTATCAACATCGTTTTTTTCCAATTCAATACTATCCAACATTTCCGTATCAGAATCATTTTCAATCTCCTTCTTTACTTCTACAGGCATATCTTTTTCACTATTTAAATCTGGCAACACTGTCTCTTCACTGTCACTTTGACAGCTGTCAAGTTCCGTTTTTACCGCCAACGTATTCAATTTTATAGGCTCCGGCATTTTAGGCCTTGCCGCGTTAAAATTAGCACTAGTCATATTTAATACGGCTTCAGTCATGTTCTTTATACTGTCCGAATTGAAATAATTTAGTGTTGTAGCATTACCATGGATTATATCTAGAGCAGTTTTTATGTTTTTATTTATTTCCGTTTCCGTTTCTTCTTTTTTAATACAGTCTTCTGATAATAGTATATCTTCATCTGATTTAGGCTGTATATTAATTTCGACAGCGTGTGCGATTGTAAGGCTTGTTTTTTTCTCTATTTCCTCCGGGAATGTTTCCTGAAAAGTAATCATAAAAATTAGTAAGATCAGAAGAGTATGTTAATGGTTATAATGATGTAGTCTTAGTTTTTCACACAAGTATGTCCCATGAACCTAACAATAATTGTATACTTCTTCTTGTCTTATGGTTAATGATCAAGGTTCCTGAAGTCAACCTGAGGCCTTTGATGTGGCTAAACTATGATAATTGACAACAACTGGGATCAACTTTTAACGTGCCCTCCGAAGCACAGAGATGCCCAGTTTAAATACCACTATGCACTCACCTATCTATAGATTGTTTGCTTAACTCACAGATTGTTGACTGACCGGTGAGCACAACTGGCTATGGCTATTGTTTGTTGCAATGTAGCATCACCACTTAAGTTGTTTAGCAATCCATTTGTATGGTTATTAATGTGAAAAGCCTTAATAAAATCTTACCTTTGTTAATAAACTAAGACTTTCTTGTACTTGGTCCCTAAATGCATTTATTTTCTTGAGTAAATTGTGACAATTGTAACATACTATTAGCTCCAATGAACTTCTTAGCTGAAATATACAAAGTTTTAAATTAAATAAAAATTCATTTATGTCCCATCCACTCTTGGAACCATTCTATTTTTGAAATATCAGAGGGGCTATGTCTTAAGTCTACTGATTCCAACAAGCTGGCCAAGTAAAAAAAACTAGGTAGGTACCTATCAAAAAATTTTAAAAAGTTATATTATACCACTCTGCCAATAAAAAAAAGATATTAGGTATAAAATATGTGTTGAGAATAGAATAAATTTTGTTCCAATAAGGGCCAAAACAATATTATAAAAATATGTGTTTAGTACTAATAAGAGCCAAATCACAACTAAATTATAAGTGCTACAATTTACTATTTACATACTTTTAACATATAAAATATTATACTAAACTATGAATAGTTTGCAAAAAAGAAAATACTTACAATTTATTAGTCGGATAAACTATCTAAAAGCTAAAATAACAGCATTTTTATACAATATTTATTTAATTTATTTAAAAACAAAAGTGGTATAACTTATTTATATAGTAACTAAACTTTTTTATTACCTCGGGTGTAAGGTAAACATCCAAAAATTCTGCATGTTCACATCCTATTACGTTGACAAAACTATTATTTGTGCCTAAGCAACAAATACAATATTTTGGTTTCACATCTATATCCGGAGTCGACGGCGTCGATTCAATTGTGTCTTCCGGATCATGTTGTGGTACCGGTGATAAGCGTGACCCTTCCATTTTATCTAGAATATAGCTTAGGGTTTAGGAAATTAAAACTTCTTACAAAAATTATGGCAAAGAGCGTTAATTTCACTTTATGAATATTTCTGTAGGGACTGAACCATGAATGAAATTGACAACTTTGACAAGACAATATGACAATCAATAAGTTCCAGTTCGGAAACAAAGCGATATTTACTAAACAGCAGTAATGTCCTTATCTGAGACACGCTAACATTCTATGTGGACTTATTGGGGCAAATTTTAATAGTATAACATCCATACTAATATTATAAATGCAAAAGTAACTCTGTCTGTCTGCTACTCAATCACGCCTAAACTACAGAACCAATTTGCATGAAATTTGGTATGGAGATACTTTGATACCCGCGAAAGGACATAGGCTATATATCATCACGCTACGACCAAAAGGAGCAGAGTACCAGTAAAAAATGATACAAAAACGGGGAAAAAATTCACCCATTCTCTCTTATCGGCCGCAAGCGAAGTTTCGCGGGTCAGCTAGTAATTAATAGTTTCTCAAAATATTCTATACGATTACGTTTTGGCGCCGCGCGTCTCCAACGTTCTTCATCCTCTGCCTCTTGACATTTGAATTTGTGTGGAACTGTACCCGGCTTTAATTTAATTCTCCCGCCTACCAACTTGTATTTAGTATAGTTCTCCATATCGTTCTCAATCTAAAACAAGAAAAATTCTTATTAGCCATCGACAACTGTATCCGGTAAGGTGCAACGCAGACGACAGACTATCCTTGACGCACTTTTTAGTCTGTGAAAATAGAACTTATGCCATTATATGCAGTAACGCACACAACGCGCAAAAAGTCCGGCGCGTTACTACATATAATTGCGTAAGTTCTAATTGATAATACAACAGACAGATTTGTTATAAATGTTACAAATAGCAGTAGTGTTATTAATAGTGAAATTGTATAATAAAATATATATTCTTTCATTATTGTTGGATTTATTTTTAATCGCCTTTATCAAGTTTTATTTGCTCTGCCAAAAAAGAAAATATTTAATACAATTTTATAGCCAAAGGTTTCCTTATGTTTTTCTCTGAAGAAATTAAAGATCGAAATGAGTCACACCAGCACATCAAAATATGACTATTAAACATGCTGATAATAATTTTTTTTGTTTTATCAAAATCGGGTCGGTGTTTTTTTGCCAACACATCTTCAATGTGCTTGAAGCCTCTGTCTGCCATGATACAAGCTTCAGGTGGTAATACATCCATAAATCCAGATTCTTCAAAGATTTTTAAATCAGAAGTTCGGCCTCCAAATCCATCTGAGACAAAGTTTATCACCCCGTCTGGTGTTGAAGATATCAAATATTTTATAGTGTTGCATTTCTTGTAGGAGGAATAATAAATTGGCAAGAACTGACTTTCGTGATGGCTTTATAATGAACTTTTATAATACTTCAGCCATTTTCCAACATATTCTTGAAAATATTCTGCTTGCTGTAGTTTCATGTATATCAAAATCTGCTAAGATGGAAAATGATTCATTCAGTCGTAGCTATTTTAACACTAAGCAAATATGAAGAAGATTGCATTTTAAACATTTTTGTAGAAATTCTACAAGAATATTGCAAGAAAGTGGAATCCCTACATATAACCGAGGCTGTGCCATAATCCGTCCCATTGTTATGCCACGTAACTGTCTTTGTTTCATCTTAAATACACTTGAAACAGATTCTGCAGTGCTATCCGTCTCATCCTCAGGTTTAAATAAACTCCTGATACTGTCACTATCACTAGATTCATTAGAATAAATAATTTTATACATATTCAGTTTAATGGGTGATGTTTTATATCGCATATTGACTTTCATAGGTGAGAAAGCTACAGTCTTTTGGGGTATTTTCATTTCTACTTGAACTGATTTTGATAGTTTATAAGGATATATAGCGACCTGTACGCCTTTATCCTTGGAAATTTCTATATTTCGAGAATCATGTGCTTCTGTGATCAATGAACACTCCGAAGATGGATCTGAAAAATGCAAAACAATAATATATCTAGGTAATTCTTCATCAGAAAGCGTTATTTTTATATAATTATAAAAAATGTGAGTTTGAATATTCAGTGTGAGAATAAAATAATCTGGAAGAATATATAAATATTATACCTGCAGTATTTTCAATGCTCTCAACAATGTCACGGTTTTCCCTTTTCATTATTACTGATCTAGGTTTCAGTGGTATCATTCTATTTTGGCATCCAAAAATATGAGGTAGCACATCCTTTTTCAGATAAAGTTTCCCCCCAAGCATTTTAAACTTCATCCAATTTGCGACGTCGTTCTCCAACTGTCAAATTAAAAATATATTATTGAGTTTTGTAAATACTTAGATACAGTACCAGCAATAATAACAAGTATTCGCCAACTTACGTCAAAGTGGTCTTCACAGCAACGAATAACAGTCTTTGGAGAATAATAGTCATTCCTCTTTGCAGCTTGAAACCACTTTCTTCTCAGTTTTGGGTCAGAAGGTCCAGTCAAAAACAATTTATTTGGAAACTTTGTTGAAGTAGATGGACACATTGGCACAAAACATGAGTCAACACGACTTTTTATCGGAATTTTATGGGTATAATTGTGATCACCTAATGTTGATGGATACTCCATTTTAAATTATTACAAAAAAATAAGTAGAAAGTCGAGAAAAATTGCAATTTACGATAACCGACGAAGGCAAGCACGACTAGTGACAGACAGGAGTGACGTCATCGTGAGTAGAGATGATCAATATATATCGATGTTGAATAAACATCGATGTTTTAACATCGATGTTTTAACATCGATGTTTTAACATCGATGTTATGACTTCAATATTATCGACACATCGATGTTTTATGATTATAAAACATCGATGTTTTATATTCATAAAAAAATAATAAAAAGAAAAAATTTGGCTTCATCTAGCGTATTTCGGATGCACTACATTACATGACTGACACTAATTGTCAATAAAATCGGATGATGCCGTATGAATAGTTACTTCATTACATTTCTTGACCGATAAAAAAAAATACTGTCAGTGTCAGGTCTGCGTCAATTCAATGATCGCGTCAGTCTCAGTCGCAGTCGACAAAAGATACTGGGATTGTTAATATTTTTGTTTAACTTTTGTTATTACAATAAGAAAACATCATTTTCATAAATATAATAGACGCTTTCATTTTATTTTTAAAAAAACATCGATGTTTTACAAATATCGATGTTTTTGGTTCGATGTTTATCGTACATCGATACTTTTGGATCGATGTTAACATCGATGTCAACATCGATGTTTTCTTAATATCGACCATCCCTAGGTGGGATTCGGCCACACGCGGCGCTACGGTTGTTGCGGCGAGGTGACCGCTTAAACCAGTGCGCCAAACGTGCAGTTAAACTCATTTATAGTTCTAAGTAGATATTTCATTCAAGTTGACCGTTTGTTTTTTGTCGAGTTTCTAATGGCGGCGGCGGCAGGGGTCACAAACAGTTTTCAAGTTTTCAATGTTCAACATAAACTTCTAAAACTACTTATAACATTAAAGGCAGATTAGATTATTTTATAAGTATTTAACAAGCAGTGGTGTCAAACATTTCCTTTAACATAGATATTGATTGGTAGGTATTGATTTTTTTGTATGGATTATAGACAAAAAGTTAATTTTATACTCTATTGCAAATAAACTGAGTGACGTTTTAGTTTCGGAAGTAGGTATTTATATAAAACATGTGTTTTTAAAGCACTGCGTTATGCGGACGTATGACGGATGCGTTATTGCGGACTGAACAACACATAAATTTAACCCATTACTGTCCCACTGCTGGGCAAGGGTCTCCTCCCGTAATGAGAGAGGGGTTAGGCCTTGAGTCCACCACGCTGGCCAAGTGCGGGTTGGGGACTTTGCATGCCCTCAATAAATGTATTAAACAAATTTTAGGCATGCAAGGTTTCCTCACGATGTTTTCCTTCACCGTTGGAGCATGTGACAATTATTTCTAATACACACATAACTTCGAAAAGTCATTGGTGTGTTGCCTCGGGTTCGAACCTGCGACCACTTGCGTGGGAGGTGTCAACTTATACCACTCGGCTATCACTGCTACAAGCAACATCACTACTATAACAACATAAATTACTTCAATATCATTGTTAGACGTAGTTGGTAAATCATCATGAAGTATTTCATTAACCATTTTTTTTTTACGACGCTTCTGAACTGCGCCCCGTTCCTTTGGTTCGCTTCCTTGTTTTTGACACAAAAATTTGTGCGGCACTACGTTTTTTTTCAGCTTTAGCATTCCTCCGACTAGTTTGTATTTGACATAGTTTTCCATATCCTTTTCAATCTGTAATAAAAAAAATGTATGAAATAATATAAAAGTTTATCATTGTGTTTTTTGTAAAATAAGCCTCCACTAAGATATCCTCGATCTCGATCGCCACGCACACAATAATCAACTAGATCTAGGTAAAGAAAGTTGAACTCGTATACTACTAATAAAATTTTTATGTGTAGTTAATAAAATTGAAAGTTTACAACTGGCATTACAAATAATGAGTGTTACGTACCTACCAAGTGTAAATTTGGAAAACATAGTTTTAAAATAATATAAAAAAAAAATGTTTGTCACCCCTGCCTCTGACTTTAGTCAGGTTGATGGCTATCATATGAACGCATGAATCTACTCTGTAGGTAGTCTTATATGATTGGGCGTGTAATGAGAACTTTTAATTAAACTAACATTTTAAAACATTTGTCATTATTAGATTTAATAAACATGGGTTCTTTATTCAAAACAAAAAACCAACGCCAACTCAACCACCGCGCTCGGCTCGCCGCCGCCTGTGAGGTCATTGAACTGCTCATTAAATAGTATCAACTGTTTAGTAGAAGTTCATTGCTAGGTAGGTATGAACATGATATGGCATCTTGATCTTGAGGAAGTGTTCAAAAGGCAATAAACTTCTATTTAACATTTGCGCTTGACAGTATCAGAACCGGGCTTTAAGTTTTAGATTAGGTGTCTTTTGCAAAAAATAATATAAAACAGTTTTGTATGTATATGTAATGAAATGACATTTCATTTTCAAATTTGCCTAAGTTATCTGTGGTTTTCAATGGCAGATGATTGTCAGATAATTTTATGCAATTTATTGATATAAAACTTTTGATTTGTATAGATTCCATTGAAGAAACGATATAATTCAGGAAGTGATGAAGAAACAAAAAAAAATATAAGATATATTTATTTAATAGGCCTTTACAATAATAAAACAATTATCAATTTATAACACTACAACCAAAACGATGAAAACACAAAGAAACGACAATTAAAGTTTACTAATATCACTTCCTGAATTATATCGTTTCTGAAAGGGAATCTATACAAATCAAAAGTTTTATATCAATAAATTGCAGTTTGCACAAAATTATCTGACAATCATCTGCCATTGAAAACCACAGATAACTTAGGCAAATTTGAATGAAATGTCAATTCATCACATAGGTATATAATGAAAACAATACTTACGTCGAAATGATCTTCACAACAATGGACGTGACTCGTTTCTGTGAGAGGATCTGCTCTCTTCATAACCTTTATCCACTTTTTTCGAAGATTTTTATTTAATGGTACAGAAAAAAACAATTTTTGGGGTGTTTTTAAGCTGGAGTTAGTACACATAGGAACAATACAATATTTTCTAACCATTTTGTTTGTCTACTATAAGCAAAACAAATTATTTAAAGCGAAACTATGTAGCCTATGTAGGTATCGGCAAGTACACTGACGAAATAGCAGTGTCGCGAGATGACGTCAGTCGTCCGTGCGGCCGCTTCGCCGGAGTTTGGCGCGAAGGCCATACTTTGACGTTTAATCAGTGTTACCAACTCTCAAAAATATTTACCCCTAAACCTAAGTCAAAACCCCCTAGAATTGCCTCAATTTGCTGAAAAAACCCCTAAAAATCAATTCAATAAAATTAATATAGGTATAACTATAGAAATCTAATCATATATGTAAAATTGAAATGTCTTTGTAATATTCAAATTATCACTTTTTACTACATGCATATGAATACACACGTTACAAACACCAAAATAACAATCGATGTGTAAAAGAAATAAATTTAATGACTATTATTGGATTAAATAGTTCTATCTTATTCAGAATATTATATATTCAGAAAGCCCCTAAAAATACACCTAGACATATAAAACCCCTAAAAAATCCCAACTCACTCATTTACCCCCTAAATCTGGGGGGAAAACCCCTAAGTTGGGAACCGTGCGTTTAATACCTCGGTCATATTTGAAGATACGAAAAAAATAAAAACAGATTTTTTGTCTTTGAAGTAGGTACCTAGTTTTTAAATATGCTCATAACAAAAATCATTGGTGTGACTCATTAATTGAACTATTGAGTTTTCAACCTCGTTCAGTTTAACCAATAACTTGCAAGTCTTGCAACATTGAAACTGTCAGTTTACTGCATCGAATTAAAAGTCCGACTAAAGATGAAGTTAATTATTATTACTTATGTACCTGCATAAAATATGATCACTATACTTACGTCAAAATGGTCTTCACAACAATAAACTGTACTTTTATATCCAAATGGAACTAACCTCTTCATAGTCTTTATCCATTTTGTTCGCATTTTAACTTCCCTTGGAACTACGAAAAACAACTTTTCCGGCGAATTCGTAGCTGTATTTGTACATCTAGGCACAACACATGATTTCTTAACATTTGGATTGGACATTTTTAAAAGTATTTAGGTATAATTTCAACGAACCAAGCGCGCGACCGCAAGCGGGCTGTGTGAGCCAGACTGAGCGGGTGTAAAGTGACGTCACACTATCACCGACAGCTAACGTCGTGCGGTTACTACTTGTTTTACTTGTAAATCGGAAAGTAATTGACGTATCGAAGTAATTCTTTCACTAGTATTTTTTATTTTAAACAGAGAATATGCAGTCCTAATAGTCAAAATTAGTTAATATTCTTCATTCTGCATATAACAACAGCACGAAATAGAGATTCATAAACAAAAAATGTAGTGACTAAAAGCATTGTTTTGCTATCTCTTTTAGGTTTAACATAAAGAAAGAGATGTGAATTATTCATACGCTATTTTTTCGTAAGGTGAAAGGGTGCAACTTGAAAAAAAAAACTTTTGAAGAAACGAAACGTCAAAAGTCAAATAAATTTCATCAAAATCATCACTGTCGTTTATTTTACGATATATTGTTTATTGTTATCGTTATTTGAAACGCATGTTAAAATATATAATCTATGATAGTTGTTGCTTAATTTGTGTTACAAAATATGGTGCTATAGAGTTTTGAAGACGTTTTTTTAAAGACCTTAGTGTGCAGCCAACAATATGCTGTAAAGTGCTTCATATTTACGTCAAGCAAGTAAGTTATTGTATTGTAATTGGTTTGAAGGTCTCTTTTTATCAATGAGCTTAGCACTCCATACTTATATTTAGAATAATCACGCTTGATTTTTTCCCTGGAAAGTTAATACTGAAGATAAACATCCCTCTATTGTGTGTATATCTCATTTAATAGGGGGCGAGTTTATTACCGTTATCTGGGAACATATTCAAACTCCTTGTAGAGCTTCAGCTCTTAAAGACTGAAGAAAATAAAGTCAAACGTAGATTAAAAGTTGTATTCCCAAACTTAGGCTTTATTGTGGAAAATCAAAGTGAAAACATATATTGGGTTTAAATGTTTTGGATGCAGCATCCATATATATATCAGCAACCATTTAAAATATGTTTAAAACTCCATAAAAGGTGAATAAGAGTGTGTGTCACTCCTACACTCAAGTTAATTTAGATTCTGTAGTCACATAGCAATAACGAATTAAGTCCTAGTGACTTTACTGAAGTTTATTGGTCCTGTGAAGACATGTACACAAATAGGAAGTAATAAACCATTTACATCAAATCTACTTTAATTCCACTAAACACAAATAATGTATGAATTTGTATGTCTTACATGTGTAATAAGTAAATAACTTCACATTTATTTTTAAATGTATTTATATCTACACATTGTGAAGGCAGAAGGGCATAAAAGAAAACACTAATGTAATTCCTATGAAACAGAGCTTTTGCCATAATCCAGCACTCACTAAACTATGTGCTACCATAGAGAATATCTAATGTATAAAATTCTCGGGGCACAGTTTTCATTGCCATACTCCTCCGAAACGACTTGTCCAATTCTCATGAAATTTTGTGAGCGTATTGAGTAGGTCTGAGAATCGGCCAACATCTATTTTTCATACCACTAAGTGACACTACTTTTTTTTTTAATGTTTATGGCAAAACATGCTAGTTTTAATATAAAAATGTTGTAAAAAAACATATTTTATAAGCAAATTTATTCAATTTACTTCTAAATAAAGATCACAAAATGCTAAGTGACTTGATGACATAATTTACAAACCTGTTTTATGTATGTGACATTTAATGTTGTTATTATAGCTACCATTAAATTATATTAACTAATGTACAGTCAACCTGGGTAACTTTGAATAATCTATACTAATATTATAAAGCTGAAGAGTTTGTTTGTTTGATTGTTTGTTTGTTTGTTTGTTTGAACGCGCTAATCTCCGGAGCTGCTGGTCCGATTTGAAAAATTCTTTCAGTGTTGGATAGTCCATTTATCGAGGAAGGCTTTAGGCTATATATCATCACGCTACGACCAATAGGAGCAGAGTACCAGTGAAAAAAGTTACAAAAACGGGGAAAATTTGTGTGACGCAAGCGAAGTTGCGCATGTCAGCTAGTTTTTTCATATGAAACCAACACAATTGATAAAGATTCATTTTAGTTTTGCAAACTTTTATCAATTGTGTTGGTTTCATATGAAAAAATAATTGAAACTAGTTCAAATTCCCAAGTTCAATGTTACCCAAATGATTCAAAGTTACCCAAGTTGACTGTATAGTCACGACATTTAGTTTACTTATTAATTTACATAAAATTCATACATTCCTTGGTCTCTGCTTACCTTTATGGCAGGGGTTCACAACCTTTTCTTAGTCAGGGACCACTTTTATATAACTCTTGTTAGCAGGGACCACTATGTAACTATATTAAAAATAAAGTGTAATAATCGTCCTGAAAATTTAACAGTTTAAACCCTTTCACGGACCATATTTTGACTTTACGGACCACTGGTTGGGAACCATTGCTTTATGGGATCAAGGAGTGATTAATCAAAATTGTGACTCCAGGCTGTCATCTTCAAAGATCTTTGACAGTCGTTAACAGTAGTCAGAAGTCTGAAAGTCTGACAATCAGTCTTACAGAGAGATATTGTGTTACAACCCAGGTAACTGTGTTATGGAGGTCCGATAGGCAGTCGCTCCATGTAAAATACCAGTATCACCTGCATCCTGTGGGACTGCAGGCTGTCCGAACACAGTTGGAAGAAAGGCTAGGCTAATAGATTGTTAATACAGTTTAATGTCCATTGTATTCCTAGCATCGCTTTTATAGGAGTCATCATCATCGTTGGCCTGTGTCCATCTATTGCAGATGATTTAGGTGGCATCAGAAAGAGGAATATTTGTAACTAGCTGACCCGCGCAACTTCGCTTGCGTCATATAAGAGAGAATGGGTCATAATTTTCCCCGTTTTTGTAACATTGTTTACTGGTACTCTGCTCCTATTGGTCGTAGCGTGATGATATAAAGCCTATAGCCTTCCTCAATAAATGGGCTATCTAACACTGAAGAATTTTTCAAATCGGACCAGTAGTTCCTGAGATTAGCGCGTTCAAACAAACAAACAAACTCTTCAGCTTTATAATATTAGTATAGATGTAAAAACATCTTTGTTTGTGGCTTAAAACGCCTATGTGGGAGTAGAGTTTTACAATGAATACAAGTTAAACCACTAGGCATAGCTAGTATATAACACTATTTTTGTAGCAAATCCTTTTGTAGCTTTGTGTGTATTGTGTTCCTTACACAAATGATGAACAAAATGTGTGCAAACAATCTGATCAAACATATTTGTTCAGTACACTGCACCTGTTACCTTGATCGTAGACAGTATCTCACTTTGAATGTAAAATAATAAAGAATAAATAAATATTTTTGGAGAACTCACACACGGTCATCTGATTCCAAACTAAGCAGAGCTTGTACTGTAACCAGACAACTGATAAACATACTTATATACTTCTAAATACGTACTTATATAGATAAATATAATCTATACTAATATTATAAAGCTGAAGAGTTTGTTTGTTTGATTGTTTGTTTGTTTGAACGCGCTAATCTCAGGAACTACTGGTCCGATTTGAAAAAATCTTTCAGTGTTAGATAGCCCATTTATCGAGGAAGGCTATAGGCTATATAACATCACGCTACGGTCATTAGGAGCGGAGTAGCAACGAAAAATGTTACAAAAACGGGGAAAATTTTGACCCATTTTCTTAGGTGACGCAAGCGAAGTTGCGCGGGTCAGCTAGTATTGACTATATAAGTATATTATTGACTATCTTTTGTGGTAGTGTCTGTCAGAATCTGTATCTTTATTTTATACCGTTCTACGTATGGTCAGTAGAGCACAGAGATCTGCTTCATTTTGCAAAGGTTTCAGTCCTGAATAAGGGTAAATTATTTATTTAAGGCTTAACTCCTTCGTTTGGGGGGAGACCTTTGCCCTGCAGTGGGACAGTAATAGGTAAAAAAAGAATAGATCTTTGTTAAAAAAAATTGCGAGTGTTTTTTTTAGGATTGTTTTTATTTTAGGATTTAAGTAAATGTTGTATTGTTTGTGAACAAAACGAGTATTATTACGTAGAAATATCGAACCCACGACATAATTACGCATTAGTAGCACCTTAACCATTGCACCATGTTTGTAAGACTTAGAAATACTGAAACAATAACGATGAAATTTGTTTCTTCAATATTAATGTTTTGCCCGGGACCCGAAACTGAGACCACACGATCAAAATACCATATCTTACAATTAAAAATAAAAGTGTAATTAATTAATAAAGTAATTAATTAAAATTCCCACTTTCAAAAGAAAGTCAGCACTAAGTTATTCGAGATATCAAGGTCATTTCTCATTTAATTAACAAAGTAGAGCATTAATTAGTAAAAACTGTTTTATTATCATGTTGTTTACTTTTCAACTACCAGGCTGAGCGGTAGTGCTACTATTACGAAGTCCGGAGTTCGATTCCCGTGTCAACATTTTCTTTCGTCATTCATAATGGTCAGTTTAACGAAATATTTCGAGAACAATACTTGAAATGGGACAAGAAATATTTGCGAAATGGAGAAAACACCTTTGTTTGTTTGTCGTATGGTTAGTGGTCAACCTAGTGTCAGAGTTGTTCAAGCCGCCCGAGAGGCCTTTGACATGGCTTAACGACTGTTATCTTAGTAGACAACAGACCTTTTACGTGCCCTCCGAAGCACGAAGACGCGCAGCTCAAATACCACTATGCGGTCACCCATCTATGGAATGACCGCACCAACGGTTGCTTAACCCACAAATCGTTTACCGACCGGTGACACAACAACAACTTTACCACTCGTCTATTACAGCTTTAAAAATCTAACTATATTTTTTCCTTTTCAGACCCAGTACAAAATGGACATAGTACAAAACAAAAACCGCGATACAATGAACAACGAAATATCATCAACATCGAGTGAAGACAATCACGAACCGGTCAAACGGTACGCGAAATACAAGAAACACTACAACGATTCCACATCTGACACGGAATTCGAACCCCGTACCCGTACCATCCAAGCGAGAAACCACTACAAAAGTATGGGCAACCTAAACGAGAACTATCGAGACTTCAAAACTATTCAAAATAGTATCAGCAATATTGATTTAAGCTTGCATTCGGCTGATATAAAAAAGTTTGATTCATTACAAATTCCTATTGTTGGTTACGAAATAATGGAGGAGAGAGCTCGATTCACGATTTACAAGTTGAAAGTGGAAGATGACAACCGCGACCAGTCTTGGCTAGTCTTTCGAAGGTATACAGATTTCGTAAGACTATATTCTAGAATAAAGGCCGAACAACCAAATGTGAACCTTCCTTTGCCGGGAAAACGCTGGTTTAGGGACAATTTTGAGCCAGCATTTTTAGAAGAGCGAGTTAGAGGGTTGCAGATTTTCGTCAACGCAATTTTGGGTAAGTTGCCTAATCATCCTATTGTTAGGGAGTTTTTCTGTCTGGATGAGCCACCCCAAGTGTTTAGCTACCAGCCTGAAGTTCAGGCTGTGTACGGAGCCCTAGAAGATTCAATAACAACGTTAAAAATGCAGTTAAAGCAAAAAGATGCAACGATTATGCATCTGCAGAATCGTTTGGCTCAATTGGAAGGGAAGATGAAGAATTGTGCCAATTGTAGTCTAAATGTTTAGTTTTTTGTACAAAATTGAGACTTATATTGTTCAAGTTGATACAATTCGGGTCGGTTTTAATCGGCCTAGCGGTAAAATATGTGTAGATGAACACGATCGACACAAGCCCAACAAGTGAGTCGAGTCGGTTTTGTTGTTCGATCAATATTGCCGAACCGAATAGGTGTGAGAGACTACTAAAGTAAGAACAGTCAGAAATGGGTGTACAAATTTACAAAAGCATTTTTATCAATGATAGTGAAATTACTACTGCATATTAACTTCAAAGTAATTTTACAAGCTCTGCGCATTGTTTTTTGACCAATAGTAATAATTAAATAGATATTTTCATACAAAAAAGTAAGATTGAAAATGTGCCAGTATCAGTACACCTATGCATATTTCTGATGAGATAATTTAAACAGTTAAGACAGGAGGCGCCCATAGCCAGTTGCGTTCACCGGTCGATAAACGATCTGTGGGTTAAGCAACCGTTGGCGCGGTCATTCCATAGATGGGTGACCGCATAGTGGTATTTGAACTGGGCGTCTCCGTGCTTCGGAGGGCACGTTTAAAGTCGGTCCCGGTTGTTGTCTACTAAGATAACAGTCGTTAAGCCACGTCAAAGGCCTCTCGGGCGGCTTGAACAACTGACACTAGGTTGACCACTAACCATACGACAAACAAACAAACAACAGTTAAGAACCAACTTTAGTAGTGTTGTAAATTGCGAACATATAAGTCTCTATATAATATATTTTTTAAGTAATGTACAGTATTCCTTGTTTGTTTCACATTGTTACGAAATATTATATTTTTTTAAAGACTGGCTAAAATCACTGCATATAACAACTGTATATAATTTTAATTCGAAACGGTTATAGTAACTACCGTACATTTTTTTATTATAAAAAAAATATTTGCAAAAGTCTTGAAGGCCACCTAACAGTGTGTTGAGGTCAAGATATTTTTAAATTTTAACCTTTATAACATAATAATATGAAGAAATACTTTTTGACTGCTTCCGTGGCGCAGTGGTTTAGGTCACCACGCCGCTACGACCGTCGGGAGGTTGTGGGTTCGATTCCCATACGGTACAATTATTTGTTATACTCTCCCATACTATCCATACTAATATTATAAATGCGAAAGTAACCCTGTCTGTTACTCAATCACGCCTAAACTACTGAATCAATTTGCCCAAAATTTGGTATGGAGATATTTTGATATCCGAGAAAGGACATAGGCTACTTTTTACCCCGGGAAAATGACACATTCCCATGGGAAAATTCAAGTCGCGGGCAAAAGCTAGTTTTCATTAAAATATTTCATTTTATTTTAATTTAATTTAATAAACCAAAAATGTATTGTTTCAATGTATTCTTTAGTATTCTTTAGGTGCTTAGTTTGACAAATAAAATGTAATTTGCATTTAAATTTTATAAGGTACAAAATTATATTAAGTTAATTTGATAAAGCAGCTGATAAAATTTTCGGGAACAATGTTCATGATATGTTAAGTTTAGAGTTGTGGATAAGTCTCGGATAAACCTGGTAGATAAAGTTACGGCCTCCTTGGCGCAGTGGTTAAGAACAAAAGCTTATAAAAAGTAATAATAAAAGTTTATAATGTTAGCCATTTCTCGTTCGTTTTTGGTGTTTTAAATTTGACCACTATACAAGCAGGCTCAGAATAGATACTCGTGCTCATCACACAAATATTTGACGGACTATGGTTATTGCGGCAAAAGGCCCACATTTACCACTGCTTCAAAATATTAGGTCGGGGAAAAAGTCATTTCGCATTACAGTATGTATGAACTTGTAATAAAATCTCTTTGGCTTCAACAATCACAAATGAGTACACGGTTCATTAGGTTTCTTTCAGTGAGCTCGTGGGGTAACCAAATATCGAGCTTTTTTGTGTAGAGAAAAGATTTTATTACAAGTTCATACATACTATAATGCGAAAAGACTTTTTCCCCGACCTAATATTATTATATCTACTGTTAAAATTCTACCTGTTAATGTATCCGATACTTATCCAGGACCTTTAATATAGATTAGTGTTTGTTTCTTGTACATATTAATAACGCTTATTATTTTTAAAACTTTGTAATTTGGTCGCTCTAAAGCAGGGGCTCCCAACCTTTTCTTAGTCCGGGACCACTTTTATATTATTCTTGTTAGCAGGGACCACTATGTTAGTATATTCAAAACAAAGTTAGGTAATCATCCTGAAAATTTAAAAATATAAAATCGTTCGCGGTCCATATTTTCACTTCCACAGACCACTGGTTGGGAACCACTGCCCTAAAGGTATTTAAAATGAGCAATATTTTTTGAGCAATATGAGGTTTGGGCATTTTTTGTGTGTAAAGTTCCAAACTTGGTCAGCGTGGTGGACTCAAGGGTTAATTAAGGTCTAAGTACTCCTAACCTTATTCAAGAGACCATTGCCCAGCAGTGGGACAGGTAAAGAACATGTGTGGTTAGCAATATTACTTGTATTATGAACGAAATGTGTCTAAAATTAAATTACAAAATGTTGCCCATTTTAATACCTTCTATGATGATTTTCTATAACTTACTTTGAGTAAGCGATAGGTTAAATAACTATAGTAGGTTATTGAAACAAAGCTGCTTTTTATGTTAGTTTCGTACTGTATTTTTAGTTTTTAAATTCACATGTTCAAAGCATTTAATTTTCCATATTAATGTAACGGTAAAAATAAGTGTTTTTTTTGTATAAAAAATGTATTTTTCTAACACTAACTAGAGTACAAACAATGTGTATTCCTTTATATAAATGTAATAAATGAAATATTAATAGAATTGAATATGTATGTTGTAAAAGTCTATATACTAAAATCACTGACCGGTTTCTGAGGTACATTTAGCGGTAGTTTATCTATTCAATAACATTTTTTTTATAAGAGTTTAAACCCCTGCTGTCACTAAAGTAGAAGAATGAACTAATGCTGAAACAGGAGGGTATATTCCCGTTGTCCACCCCCTGCTTGTCCACCCCGGGTGGACAGAGACACAAATCTTTTAAAAAGTTCTCGGTGTCCACCCCTGGGGGACAGTGAGAATTAATTTTAAATTATTCCCGCTGGCCACCCCGGGTGGACAAAGACACGAGTTTCATATTACTACTCTCGATGTTCACCGCCGGTGGACAAAGCCACTGCTTAAATAAACATTCTCAATGTCCACGCTTGCTGGACTTAAAAACTTTGTAAAAGATTTGTGTCTCTGTCCACCCGGGGTGGACAAGCAGGGGGTGGACACCGGGAATATACCAAACAGGAGTAGGAGCTGCTATAGCTGCCGGTCATCAAGATCTAATTTTTGTAATAATAATAATAATATAAACTCTTTATTGTCCACATTAAAAATACAACAAATAAAAATAGAGAATCCTTAAATATAAATAAGATACTGATGAACAATCGGCGGCCTTATCGCACAAGGCAATCTCTTCCAGGCAACCATGGGATGGAGAGAGAAGTGTAGATGTAGAAAAGGGTAGAATTGTGTACAAGTAACATAAACTAAATACATGAGTAACATAAATAAAGGCAGGTCATTTTTGTATATGAATTTAAACGCTATTGAATAGATAAACTACCGTTAAATATACTCATAATAAATGTATCAATTTTTAATAATTTTTACTCTGAAAGAAATGTAGTTTTGAAAATGTTAGTGTTATTATAATATTGATATTCAGCTGCAAGATAATATAACTGAATAGTGCCCGGTTTCTGTGGTACATTTATCGGTAGTTTATCTATTCATACTGTTTCTTATATGAGTTTAAACGCTATTGAATAGATAAACTACCGCTAAATGTACCTCAGACACCGGGGTAGGTCATTACTGTGATAAAACGAAAATAATATAAATTTTATATTTTATAAGCAATAAATGTAAGTGCCTTAATGTAATGTGGACCATTTTTCATGTAGAAAATTTTGTTATTTTAGAAACTAGATTGTGGTTTATATTCGTGTTTTGTAAGGCTTGATTTTTTCTCTATTTCCTTCGGCAATTTTTCCTGAAAAGTATTCAAAAAGAGTTGTAAGATCAGAAAAGTATGTTAATGGTTATAATGATGTAGACTTACCCACTTATTCATAAAAATATATGAAGTTATGAAAGGCTTATAAAGAGTTGTTTCTTTCACTCCTTAGCGAAATGAAAAAGAGAAAACATATTAGTAGTTTTGTAACTGAAATAGGTTTATAGTGTGTTTATGAATAAGAGGGTAATACGTCTAGACTATTTCAGAATACTGCAGTCTTAGACCACAGGTCAGCATTAAACTAGGTATACACTAGGACATAGGCTCCCTACCTTTTATGGCCTAAAACCCTTGTAGCGACTCGCTACATACAGCGACATCTACGGGGACCAGCGCGCAACCAACCACCACGCGCAGAGTGACTGACGTCACAAGTCCTAGATCGCGCTATCGAAGTTTGCACTGCAACTGACTATATATACAAGTTCCCGACTACAACAGTCGGGCAGCCTAGGCCCACCAGGCATGATCACCTCGCCTGGTCGGAGGATCCTCCCTTTGTGTTGGAGGAACATGATATCACCTCGTTCCTCCACACCCTCTTAACAAGCTAAAAATAATGTCAGCGGCAAAAGTAAAATGATGAAATAAATAGGAAATCTGATGTTTTAGCTCGTTCTTACAGAGACAATACCAATAATCATTGAATACAACAAAAAATATAAAATGTCTAAAATAATTAGAAGTAATAATATTTGTAATCCGTCCAAACTGAATTTATATTGTTAAATTGAACATTATTTTTGTATGAAATTCTTTAAAAACCACAATCTTTAATTGTACATATTGCATGTTAAAATTGTTTAAATAAATAAAATTTTATATTATTTATCGGTATTTTTCTTTTACATCTATTGAAATAACAGCGAAATGAAAGATGCAATGTAGTTTGCTAGTTGCTACACATATATTTGGTTCGCCATTAATCGGTCTAGCCTAGCGGCAAAACCGAATATGTGTAGATGAACTCGATCGACACAAGCCGAACAAGTGAGTCGAGTCGGTTTTGTTGTTCGATCAATATTGCCGAACTGAATATGTGTAGCAAAGTCGCGTCGCTCAATTTACTATACAGGTACTTATATATAAACATACATGAAATTACGCCGTTTTCCCATAGGGGTAGGTCAGATCAGCCTTACCCCTATGGCCTATATACCTACCCCTACCTACTTATAATGACGCATTTTTCTTTAGGGGAAGACTCCGGAAGACAGAGACCAGAGAACGCCACTTAGTACGATCTTTACAAACTTCCCTTGCTTCATTCACATACATACATGTTGTCATACAGGACCGCCGGTTACGAGTAGCACCTGACCTTTTTACAAGACATCACCGATATGATCTGTGTATGTCTTTCTAGGGCGTGTCATCCCGGCGCGTTACCATTACACGTAAAAAATTATTAGTAACTAGCTGACCCGCGCAACTTCGCTTGCGTCACATAAGAGAAACATAATTTTCCCCGTTTTTGTAACATTTTTCACTGTTACTCTGCTCCTATTAGTCGTAGCGTGATGATATATAGCCTATAGCCTTCCTCGATAAATGGGCTATCTAACACCGAAAGTAGTTTCTGAGATTAACGCGTTCAAACAAATAAACAAACTCTTCAGCTCTATAATATTAGTAGTATAGATAAATAAAACACAATATAATATAATTATTATATTTATTTTGTAAATAAAATATACTTTATACATTGTCATAAGTTGCACTTGAATCTTAAATATACTTATTCATTTAAAGCCGTTGGAAAATACCGAAAGAAATCTTCAACAACTACCCTAGTACGAGACAGGGACAACGCTATCTCGGCATAACGCTATTTCATTTTTACAGTTAAATAATTGTTGTCTGTACTGTACACGTGTACAACACGCAACACTACATTTGTAGTGAAAGCACGAACAACAAGTCGATCCAAAAAGAAATACTATGTGTTAATCTAAGTTAAAAACTATATGTTATGTGTACAATATTTCCTGAAAATCCGTTGAGTAGTTTTGCATGAAAGAGTAACAAACATACTTACAAATCTTTTCGCTTTATAATATTAGTACAGTTTCTTTTATTCTCTACCTTCGCGATAAACCCAAGATCTACTAAACGAATTTTGGTACAGTTTTCACTAATAGATAGAGCAATTCCCAATGTGGATTTTTGTGTAAAATTATCTAATCCGGTAACCCTGGACGACAAAGGAGCGGGTCGCTTAATAATAAAGTTAATCAATAATATTTAAAGTTCCTTTCGGTCTTTTCCAACGATAATATAGCTTTTTAGTCACAAAGAAATATATTTTTTCTTATATAATAGACTTCTAGTCTAAAGACTTAAACTTCACTCATAATTTAACTTAGAATGTTATAATCAGTCCCATGTAATATAGGGCAAGCCTATTGCCATATACCGGGCACGTTAGTAAGTTTTTCTTACAATACAGGGTTCAAATATGAGGATAATTTCATTTGTTATTGAAAATAAAATAAATTTAATTTGAACAAATATTAAAAGTAAATAACCTGGTTTATAAGAAAAATATCGTTTGTGTACTTTTTATTATAGAAAAATTATTGTAGACATTTGTAGGATTTTCTCAAATCAAGAATCCCACTTAAATTTCATAATAAAACGACTATTATAAACACAACATACCTTTTTAACAATTCTGTCACTATTTCTCTTGATTTTTCTCAACTTGAGTAAACATTTCTCAGGAGGTTGATTTCAATTTGTCAATGTACAGTGGCCTAACTACATGCATAACTGCATGTAGGTGGCTTTTATCAACTGAGAAACATTTCTTCCATTCTCAAATTGAGAAAGTCTGCATTTTCAACCACAAATTGAACCCACCCAAAATCCATTAAACGACCATCTTATAAACACAACATTTCTCAAACATCTTGACATTTTTTCTCACGATTGTTTCTCATTCTCAAATTGAGAAAGCAGTACTTCACTCTCAAATTGAAAGAAACATATCTTCACACTATGAAATTAGGAGCTTTTAATATATCTCAAATTGAGAAAGTACATTTTCAATCTCAAATTGACCCCAAATTTCATAAAATCGACTATATAAACAAACAGTACCTTTTTCAATAATTCTCACAATATTTTCCTCTCTTAAGGTTTAGCGTCCATATACTCAACATGTCGTTTGGCCGGGAACACTTTGTGTACTCGTTTCTTATGTGTATATAGAGACGCTTTCTGTTTGAACGTCTGTTGACAGATATCACACGCTAGCGGCCGCTCCCCGGAGTGGATCACCTCGTGCTGCGTTAGCGCTTTCTTATCCTGGAAATAAAAATAGAATAAATAACATTGGATAACCTACACAAGGTCATTTGATTCCAAACTAAACAGAGCTTCTACTATAGCAAGCAAATCTATCCTAATATTATAAAGCTGAAGAGTTTGTTTGTTTGTTTGAACGCGCTAATTTCGGGAACTACTGGTCAGATTTGAAAAATTCTTTCAGTGTTAGATAGCCCATTTATCGAGGAAGGCTATAGGCTATATATCATCACGCGACGACCAATAGGAACCGAGTACCAGTGAAAAATGTTACAAAAACGGGGAGAATTGTGATTCTCTTATGTGACGCAAGCGAAGTTGCGCGGGTCAGCTAGTAACTGATAAACATACGTATATACGTCTAAATACATAAGTACTAAAATATTAGTACAAATCGATAAATTAACGACCAGATACTCGTGTTCATCACACAAAGATTTGTCACGGGTGGGATTGGTATCCACCACACGCGGCGCTACGGGTATTGCGGCGAGGTGATCACATTAACCACTGCGCCAAACAAATAGTATGAACACACTAATTAAATTTGGCGAGTTTCTGGTAGACTACTTCTGAGCCAAGCCCCCTTAGGGGTGGATTACTAAAGAATCCTTTCTTAGGTGGTGTCTTCATCATAAAAGACACCCCTTGTCCAAATTTCTTGTTTCTAACTTCTATAGTTTAGGTTCTGCGATGATTGTCAGTCAGCAAATCAGTCAATTAGTCAGTCAGGACAATTAATTTTATATGTTTAGATAGATAGTTTACTCACAGTGAATCCTTTCCCACACACTTGACACACATGGTTCCTCGGCTTCTCTTTCTTATCACCGTGTACTCGCATCATGTGCTTCTCTACATTTGCTCGAGATGCTATTGGCTGTGAATAAATATAACAAATGTTGATCAGTGGGTCTCAAATCTTTTTAGAAATGGTTTCTTGCATGCATATGCAAAGTCCCCAATGAACCAAAGTGGTGGACTTTGCATATGCATGCCTATCCCCCCTCTAGTTCTTTAAACCCTTGCCTAGCAGTGGGACAGTCACGTTCTAAGAGCTAAAGCGTATTGGTGACTTGTCATCGTGGCTATTTCGTCATTCTTAGGGCGTCCATAAATTACGTCCGGTCCCAGCAAATATCATGCATATTTTATAAACAAACAAGGAAACCCACAATTTTTTTTAAATCTTTGTAAAATTCAGGGTATTACAAAACTAAAAAACACACACCTCACGTAATTTATGGACGCCCCTTTATCAAGCTATGGAGATCCACTTTAAGACGTGACAAAGGGTTTTTATCAACAAACAACTATTAAACTTGTGTCGGTGATTAAAAAGTGCATCTAAAATGCTTATGCTATACATTTTCGTTATAATTGTTAATATATCTAAATAGTATGTATTTAGAATATATAAGTATGTTTAGCATTTATTATGTTACAGTACAAGCTCTGCTTAGTTTATGTCCAAAAATATATTATATTTAAATAAAATGTATAAAAGTCTGAAACATTAAATTAGGCAAACATTTTTGCTATGGTAGGCTCTCTACTAATTTGATGGACTATAACCTAACCTAACCCAACCCGCACTTGGCCAGCGTGGTGGACTCAAGGCCTAACCCCTCCCTCATTACGGGAGGAGACCCTTGCCCAGCAGTGGGACATTAATGGGTTAAATTTATTTATAAATTTATTATTACCTTATCACAGACGGGGCATTTGTGTGAGGTCTTCCCTAGATGTTGATAGTTGAAGTGGTCCTGCATCGCTTCTTTTGTGGGGTAGCCCTTGTTGCACATCGGACATGGGAATCTGTAAGTAAATAGAGAAATTATTTCAATCTATACTAATATAATAAAGCATAAGAGTTTGTTTGTTTGTTTGAACGCGCTAATCTCAGGAACTACTGGTCCGATTTGAAAAATTATTTCAGTGTTAGATAGCCCATTTATCGAGGAAGGCTATAGGCTATATATCATCACGCTACGACCAATAGGAGCAGAGTACCAGTAAAAAATGTTACAAAAACGGGGAAAAATTTCGCCCATTCACTTATGTGACGCAAGCGAAGTTGCGCGGGTCAGCTAGTTATTTCAATAAGTAATATATTTTGATGCCATTTGCCAACCAATATAAGATAGTATTTTAAGAACTTCGGAGGTCTCAAATAGCTTCGCATGATGAGAAAGTTGGTGGTGGCAATATTAAAACGGCTTAACCTAACTAGCCAATGAAACGTATGAAAAAAAAATTGTATATAATGGGTTTTTAAAAATTTTAATTTATTGTTAAACAAGTATGTATTTAGAAGTATATAAGTATGTTTATCAGTTGTCGGGTTACAGTACAAGCTCTGTTTAGTTAGTAATCAGATGACCATGAGTGAGATCTTCGAAAATGACAGCCGGAACCCGCAATTAAACGTGTCTTCCGAAACATGGAAGAACTCGATATATATAAGATGGTCACCCATCCACAGAACAACCTCGACAAGCGTAACTTAACCTCAGATCGTTACGTGCGACTGAACTTACTTGAAGACCTGGTCTTGTGCTAATTTACCTTTATTGCTTGGATAGGGTCCTTCTAGTAGCTAAAATATGGCCGCTGTTGCCATTTAATACTCTAATGGACCCTATCAGTAGATTCTAAGGACCCCTCTAGTATCATAAATAACTTGGGGGCCCTACAAAACTACTAAGGGGTCCTATAATTTACATAGGAGCCCAAAAAAATTACTTGGGGTCCTATAAATTACATAGGCGCCCTGTAAAATAACTTGGGGGCCCTATAAACTGACTTTGGGGCCCTATCATTTACTCGAGGGCCCTATAAATTGACTTGGGGGCCCTATAAATTACCTGGAAGCTCCATAAAATGCATCGAGGGCCCTACAAAATTACTTGGGGGCCCATCAAAGACACTATGGTCCTATATAAAGCGACTCACTTGAAGACCTGGTCGCTGGCGTGCGCCCGGGAGTACTTGAGGTGCGCCTGGTAGGTGGCCAGGTGAGAGAATATCTTGTTGCAGTCCACGCACTCGATGCGGTTCTTGTTCTCGTGCCGCTGGATGTGGTACTTCAGTTGTATCACGCGGACCATCTTGTGGCAGATCGGACACTCTTCTCTAGGTAAAGGACCTTCGTGGAGTCTGGAAACACAAAAAATATAATTTTAAACAGCGCAGAGATCCCGGGTTCGACTACCGAGTCGGATAAAGGGTCTTTTCTAAATTATATTAGATTAGTTTCTGCTCACAATTTTATTTGTCCTTACAAAATGATTAACAAGGGGGTAAAAAGTTCATAAATATTAATTCAGGTCTATCTCTGCATCAAAAATTTAACAATATTAGTTAATAGTATTTACGTGAAAGAAATTTTAGTAAAACTAGCGGAATACCCCGACTTCGCCAGAGTTATAATTGCATCATTAAAACTAGCAAATACTAGTATCTGCCCGCGACAACGTCTACATGAATAGGTTTCCGGGGTAAGTATCCTATGTGTTAATCAAGGTTATAAACTGTTTTAGTGCCAAATTGCATCAAGATCTGTCTAGTAATATTTTCGTATGATAAACATTTTTGACCTATTTTTGTCAGATTAATAGATAAACAAAGATTTTCCCTCTTATTCATTAAATTATATAAAGTTATGAAAAGCTTATAAAGTGCTTTGTTTCTTTCACTCCTTAGCGAAATGAAAAAGAGAAAACATAGTAGTTTTTTAACTAAAATAGGTTTATAGTGTGTTTATGAATAAGTGGGATAGTATAGTGGGTTTTTTATAGATATAATTACCTAAGATGTGTAGTAAGTGTTGTCCTATTAACAAATCTTTTTTTACAATGGTCGCACTGTAATCCTTCTCTATGGTATCTGTCGACGTGGTTTTTACGGGCACGAGAGTTCCTGAAACAAACACATTATTTATTATTATAGATAAAATTAACTGACCAGCGCAACTTCGCTTGCGTCACGTAAAAGAGAATGGGTTATTATTTTGACCGTTTTGTAACATTTATACTGGTTCCTAATGGTTATAGCGTGATGTTATATAGCCTATAGCCTTCCTTAATAAATAGGCTATCCAATCTTCAAAGAATTTTTAAATTCGCACTAGTAGTTTCTGAGATTAGCGCGTTCAACCAAACAAACTCCAAAATTGTATATTAGTATGGATGGATTTTATAAAAAGCTCTTGCCTTCGACTACATTTCATCAAAATCTATTGTCATTTTTGTGTAAAAAGTTAACAAACACACATCGATTCTCACAAACTTTCGCATCTATAAGATTAGTAGCATGTATTAGGTCGGGGAAAAAGTCTTTTCGCATTATAGTATGTATGAACTTGTAATAAAATCTCTGTGGCTTCAAGAATCACAAATGAGTACACGGTTCATTAGGTTTCTTTCAGTGAGCTCGTGAGGTACCCAAATATCGAGCTTTTTTGTGTAGAGAAAAGATTTTATTACAAGTTCATACATACTATAATGCGAAAAGACTTTTTCCCCGACCTAATATTTATGTACTTACTTAAAGAACATATCGCACTCCAAGCACTGGTACCCTTCTATAGTAGTCTTGGACAGTAACTTGCGTAGATCACCTGGTTTCACTGGCGTCGTATCTTTATCCTTTTTCTTTCTGTTCTGGAGGAAAGAGAGAGAGTATATTAGAGTAGCTTGTAACGCTCACCGGTCGGTAAAATTTTTTGATTCCATCTCTGAGGTAAAGCTAGGGTTGCTAAGGTTGTGATGTGGATGGGTGACCATCTTACACATTTCGGGTTCCTCCAAATTTTGGAAGGCGTGTTATTGTGGGTACTGTCATTTTCGAAGATTTTCGACAGTCGTTAACAATAGTCAGAAGCTTGAAAGTCTGACAACCAGTCTTACCGAAGGGTATCGTGTTATAACTCAGGTAACTGTGTTGTGGAGGTCAGATAGGCAGTCGCTCCATGTAAAACACTGGTATTCAGCTGCATCCGGTGAGACTGGAAGCCGACTCTAACATAGTTGGAAGAAAGGCTACACTAAAGACCGGTACTGAGAGCAGATTGATTGATTTAAATCTGTAGCGGGTTGCGGACTCACTGGGACTAGTGGAAATCAATTTCCGACGCACTGGAACTCATCACTGTTTTGTTTGTTTGTCGTATGGTTAGTGGTCAACCTAGTATCAAAGTTGTTCAAGCTGCCCGAGAGGCCTTTGACATTAACTGGCACCCCCACCCCTAAGATAAGATAAGAAGACCTCGTTCCTCCACAAATCTTTTCTTTTGAGATCTTGGGTCTGAAATGGTCGTTGTTGGTCCATATACCTTAGAGAGCGGCAGGGAGGCGGGCGTGTCGCCTATCTTGATGACGGCGGTGGGCGGCGGCTTGTTGAGGTGCAGCTTGACGTGGTGCTGCATCAGCTTGTGGCTGTACTCCGAGTGAGCGCACAGCTTGCAGCTATAGCGCAGGTAGTGGGAGTCCGTGTGCGCTGACAGCTTGCTCTCTGATATGTAGCTGTAGCAGACCTTGCATGCTACTTGACCGGGCTTCTGCAGAAAGAAAAAGAGAATTAAAATTGTGTTTTATACAGGGTGTCCCAGAAATCAAGGTCAAGCCGAAACGTCGTGTGATGTGGGGCGATGTGTTAATAGTAACAGCTGTCTTTGAGAAAAAGAAATTAAAATATTATATATTAGGTCGGGGAAAAAGTCTGTTAGCATTATAGTATGTATAAACTTGTAACGAAATCTGATCTCTACACAAAAAAGCTCGATATTTGGGTACCTCACGAGCTCACTGAAAGAAACCTAATGAACCGTGTACTCATTTGTGATTGTTGAAGCCAAAGAGATTTTATTACAAGTTCATACATACTATAATGCGAAAAGACTTTTTCCCCGACCTAATATTATACAGGGTGTCCCAGAACTCAACATCAAACATAAACGGGGTGCGTTGTAAAACGCCAATGGCCAATGGAAATAACTGCCTTTGAGTCGTATAGTTATAATTATAAAATAAATATCATTGGACAACTCACACACGGTCGTCTGATTACAAACTAAGCAGAGCTTGTACCGTAACCAGACAACTGATAAACATACTTATATACTTGTAAATACATACTTATACAGGGTGACGATTTAACTACCTCCATCCTTTTAGCAGGTGAATCAGACCACGACATACTACCATTATCGCCAAAAAAAAATAATACCTTAATTTTTTGCACATTTCGTAGGAATTCGAGATGATTATTATACACTTTATCTCGATATAGTGCAAAAATAAAATGTAAAACTGCGTCTGATATGTTATATGCTATCAATACTACACCACCTTGGAGTAGCGCAAGTAATTAAATCGGCACCCTGTATAGATACACTAGCTGACCCGCGCAACTTCGCTTGCGTCACATAAGAGAGAATAGTCAATAATTTTCTCAGTTTTTGTAACATTTTATACTGTTACTCTGATCCTATTGGTCGTAGCGTGATATATAGCCTATAGCCTTCCTCGATAAATGGGCTATCTAACACTGAAAGAATTTTTCGAATCGGACCAGTAGTTCCTGAGATTAGCGCGTTCAAACAAACAAACAAACTCTTCAGCTTTATAATATTAGTATAGATTGTTCCTAAGTAATACTTACAGCACTATGAGCGGACACGAAATGGTCTTCAACCTGTTGTTGAGTATAAAACCCAATGATACACAGTTCACACTTGTATGCAGAGCCCGCGTATTGCACCTTCAGTTTAGCCTCCTCTCTGAAACAAATACATATTTATTAGTAAACTAACTTTTGATTGTGACTCCGTGTGAGTCGACTGAAGTAATATTCGACTGCCTCCGTGGCGCAGTGGTTTAGGTCACCACGCCGAAAACCATTGCGTCGGGAGGCTGTGGGTTCAATTCCCACACGGAACAATTATTTGTGCGATCCACAAATAATTGTTTCGGGTCTGGTTGTACTTTGCGTCCGTTGTTTGTATGTTTGTAAAAGTCTCCGCTGCACAAGAGCAATTCTTAGTGCGGGAGTTGTCTTTTTAAAACGAATTGAATTTTTTTTTTTATGGTTTATTGCTTAAATGCCTAACATTTCGGCGCAGGTTGCACTGAAACTAAAACATAAGGGTGGATGAATATTCATCCGCCTCATATACACGAAGTCCGCCTGCGACCACAGCGAGAGCAACCTGCGCCGAAACGTTAATGTTATGACATGTGTTCGCGTTAATTCCCGTATCTATACATGTTCATAGGTAAATAGTAACCCTCTTATTCATAAAAATATATGAAGTTATGAAAGGCTTATAAAGAGTTTTGTTTCTTTCACTCCTTAGCGAAATGAAAAAGAGAAAACATATTATAGTAGTTTTTTTAACTAAAATAGGTTTATAGTGTGTTTATGAATAAGAGGGTTAGATTTTAGTTACCTTGCAGCAAGCATATCCGCGTCACTCATATACTCAGTAATAAAGGCAGCTTTCGGTTCTTTGTAGTCCTTCCTGTCTTTATGACACAGGATCACCGTTTCCAACTTAGGCGTTTGTAGTGGTCTGTAAAAAATAAAATATTTTAAGTAATATCCCACCTTTAATTACAGTAAATTAGTGAATAAAAGTGAACCCAATACACTAACCAAACCACAGAAGTAGTCTTTATAACTCTTGAAATATAATAATATTATACGCGGGAATCGAAGCAACGAGCTCCCGACACAATGATAGTGGCGTGACGACCACTTCAACCACTGCGTCATAGAGGCCGTCAATTATTTATTTATTTAGTTATTCATCCTTACAACTATCAATAATTAACTATTAACGTAATAATATAATACTGCTTCTTCTTATCGTATGGTTAGTGGTCAACCTGGTGTCAAAGTTGTTCAAGCCGCCCGAAAGGCCTTTGACGTTGCTTAACAACTGTTATCTTAACTGACAACAACCGGGACCGACTTTTTACGTACCCTCCGAAGCACGGAGACGCCCAGTTCAAATACCACTATGCGGTCACCCATCTATGGAATGATCGCGCCAAGATATGCTTAACCCACAGATCGTTTACCGACCGGTGAGCGCAACTGGCTATGGGCGCCTCAATATAAATTAAGTACTTACTCTATGGTCAGATGTGGCATCTCCCCTTTGACTTGAGTGAGGGTGTCAGTAGAGGAGACTAACGCATCAGTACCGACCACTATGTGGGACATGACACCAGTCACTGGGTTCTCTAACACTATCTCCGGCACTGAAACAAAAAAATATGTATTTAACAACTAACTATACTCAGGCCATTTCAAACGTGCAAGTAACTAAGTCATGTCATTTTATCGGGACCGACTTTTTACGTGCCCACGACGCACGGAGTCGCTCAGTTCAAATACCACTATGCGGTCACCCATCTATAGAATAACCGCGCCAAAGGTTGTTTTACCCACAGATCGTTTACTGACCAGTGAGCACAACTGGCTATGAGTGCCTTAACTAATCCTACTAATATTATAAATTCGAAAGTTTGTGAGTTTGAATGGATGTCTGTTACTCTTTCACGCAAATACTACTGAACTGATTACCATGAAATTTGTTAAGTAGGTAGCTGGAGACCCAGAATAACACACTTTTTACTTTTTATCCCGGAGTTCCCAAGGGATCGGGATTTACACGCGGACGAAGTCACGGGTGGCCTTTAGTATTTACTGACCTTCCAATATATGGTCATCAATATCCAAATTAATATTATCTCGGACTGCCTGAGCGACATCGTAATGTTCGTTCTTGACACACTGAGCGGTACTGATAGATATATACTGCTGTTCTTCCGGGGCACTTGAGAAATCAAAGTATATCTTGTCGTAGTCAGTCTTTGTTAGCATTTCTAGGCAGGAGAGCGATTGTGACATGTATGTGTGGTCCATACTCTGAAACAAACATAAAAGACTGTTTAATACATGTGAGTCAGTGTAATGCAGCCTAAATATAAGGGTACAAGGTTCGAGAAACTTTAAAATATCCATCTTGTCTCCACAGTAGTGTACATTTGGTAATTTAGTTCTTTAATAAATGGTAAGATCTACAAATCCAAGATCCTTAAACACAAAATCTAGGTGTATATAATGGCTGTTATGTTAAAAATTAATAAAAAATCATTATAATCATTTAATTAACTGTGCACAAAGTATTAGGACTTACCTCCTGACTTCTGCTCAGCGCCAGCACCCTCAAATGTTCCTGAGCACTGTGTGCCTGCCATTTGAACTTCAAGAACCTCTTCATCAGAGCCAGGCATTCCCAACATATTAGATTCTCTAACTCCTGAAGATTGTCTCCAAACTGAAAACATATTTATCACATATATTATGTAAATATGTAGTATTTTTTTTACCCATTACTGTCAACAAGGGTCTCCTCCCAAACGAGGGGGAGGGATTAGGCCCTGAGTACACCACGCTGGCCAAGTGCGGGTTGGGGACTTTGCATGCCCTCAATAAATGTTAACAAATTTTAGGCATGCAAGGTTTCCTCACGATGCTTTCCTTCATACATAATATACCCGAAGGTGCTGCTTATTATTCTTTATTATAAATTTAAACAAAAAATCGAGGTACACACGGCTTCACGGAAAAATTGGTCAAACTTGGCCAGACTCTCTGCTGAAACTCTTTTCGCTCAATATTCAGTTCATTATCATCGCTAAAAGAATCCATGGTATTTTGTTACATCGCAATTATTCATGCTTAAAAAAATACTACATTATTCGTATTTAATTCTAACAAATTTGAACAGCATTTTCAAGAAAACAATGCGTATTCCCACGGAAGTAAAACATTTTTGGAATCGATCCAGTAGTTGAGTGAATTTAAAACATTCAGACAAACTCGATACACTTTTATTTTAATTAGCATTTGCTTATTTATTAGCCATTGAACACACCGCGGCCTTCCCCATTTACGTAATTATCATTTTCCAAAGTTTCACTGCTGTAAAAAAGTTTTCAAAATTTCAACTTACTCGGTCTCCCGCGAAATCGTACATCAGCAATTTAAATATTTGGTGGACTTGAGGCATATTATTTAAAAGAAATAAATCTCTATCCGTGCTCAGACATGTACTGCACATAGTTCTATAACCAGTATCGACGTCTTGCTCCATTGTATTTGTTATAAAACTATTTTATAACTTATTCAAAACAAATAATTTGTTATGATTAATTTTCGTATCACAACAAAAAGTAATACTCCCATGTAAAATAGACGAAAATTGATGAAGAACGTTTCACTGCACTGCGACACCACAAAATGGCTTCTTTACCAAGTGTTGCAAATTTAAAATTCTTATTTCCGTTCTTGATTGAAAACTTTTCTTTGAATTATTTTGCAGTTTTCACTCGATAAGGCAGAATATTATCAATAATTTACTTTTCAAGAACGTAATTTGAGACAAGTTGAGTATTATTAACAATTCCTAAAAGTCCTAAAGGCATTTAACAGCGCAGATATCAGTTTATGAAACCGAGAATAGCTATTGATTACTTGTTGTAGTGACAACACTGGTTTGCATATGGCGGCGATTTGTTTTGTTGTAATGTTTTTAAAACATTCGGAGTATATTTATTATAAAACAATGGATACCAATAAGATTTATTGCTAGCTAATGTCTTAAACGTAAGAAGAATAAACAAACCGACCATGTTTTATTTAATATCGCAGATCTGTACGAATTTTCATTGATTGATTGCAATGTGAAAGTCGTAAGTTTAGTTCCGATATTTATCGGGTCATTTCACTGTTTAGTAGGAGAAAACTATCAATATGGAATTAAAAGGCGAAGATTTATACAATAAACTACTATGCCGGGCGTGTTTGTGCGTCGGCAGGACTGTTTTTCCGATCACGGACGAGAATTTGAAAAAGTATTACTTGGATGCGTTGGATGAAATTCCTGTGAGTGAAACTTTATTTTTTACTATCACGCTTGTTATTATTGAAGAAAATGACTATTTATACGCACCATCGCCACGTATAAATTAGTGTCGCATGAACCATGGGTAAGACCTTTAGGTCAAAATTATGACCAAAAATCATGCCTGGATTAAGCACTGCTATTGGTCTGTTTATTTCAAATTTTCTACTACAAATAGGAGATTGTAATTTGTTTGTTTCAGTTAAGCAAACCAAAGCAGCTTTCAAGTCTAATAGTTTGCTGGGAATGTCGAGCCTTGCTTCAAAAATGCTGGTCCTTCAGAGAGCAGGTCAAAGACTCTTATAGAATACTTCAAACTTATACCAGTGAGGTGAGAATGTATAACATAGTATAATATTTTATTGCATGATTACATTTAGTAGAAGCTGTCTTAAGTTGTAGAGAAACAAGTAGATTATGAAATAAGTATTCCGCTGGTCCAACATGGCCTATGTTGAGAGACTTGCTTGAATTTATGAAATGAGGGGCTTTAGGTCATGTCTGCTGGGCATAGATTAATCCCTTTGACAAGATTATTTACACACAACATTATTTATCATATTAGGTCTTTATATCCTCTATAGCTCCCCTGTTCCTGTTTTTTCTGTTTCGAATTCCTGTTCGAAGCCCATGGTCTTGTACATTGGCCTCATAACACAGTGAGGTGCAGTACAGACAGAAATTACACGTTTGGCAATTTTTTTTTAATGTAGGTAAAAATATCGCTATAAAATTATAATTCTAGATTCCAATTATGTTTCCAGAATCTCCACGAATGCCTCCTCTCAGATGTATCCCGGCCTCCGCACCTGAAGGTCCATGTAGTAGACTCCATCAGCATCATACCAACTTATGCTGAATTTGAAGTATCTATAGCTGAATTTAAAGATGAACTTGCCGATGATTGGGATTGTGGGAAAGGTAAGTCTATATATAAATTTAACTCATAACTGCCTCTGTAGTCTGCGTTCTAATGTATACGACTACAAAGACTGATCATGGTGTTGGTTTCGATTCCCAAAGCAGGCAAAGTGCCTTTCTAGTTTATATTATGGCTAGGGTTGCCTAATACTACTACCCTGACTACCCTGGGGTCTAAGCCCAACATTTTACTGTTTTGTTTTGCCAGACAAATATTATTGGCTTTATCTTGATGCCTGGAAACTGTATTCAAGACTTTGTTACATAAAACTAGCATTATAAATAGCTAAACTTCATTTAATCTCTGCATCACCCCAAGGTAGACTGGCAGAAAATGCCTTAGGCATTAAGTCCGCCTTTATACAAATTGTATAAGAAGTTTAAATAAATAAATAAATAAACATGGGTGCAGGGGCCGAAACAGGTCAGTAAAGTCAGTAAAAGTCTGTATTTTTGGACCTGGTCAGTAAAAGTCAGTATTTTCGAAAATCGGTCAGTATTGTCAGTATTTTTCCGAATTCAATATATTTTTTTAGTTTTCCTCTGCTGTTGGCCAATCTTACATTCTCGATTTGTCCAGTGATGATATCTGAGGGCTGCTTTGGATACTCTGTATATGTGGATGATCTACGTACACATATATTGAAGCATAACATGACCTCAAAAATACCATCTGTTTTAAATCAATATTTTTGGAGTGAATACGTGTTTAGCGGTGTTGTGCACTTTTTTGGAATGGGTAAAAACTTCTCAACTCGTAAAAAAATCTTAAGTCCTCATCGAAAATTCGTTAGACCTCATCGAAAATTCGTAAAACCTCATCGAAAATTCGTAAGACCTCAACGAAAATTCATAAGACTGATCAAAAATTCGTAAGACCTGATCGAAAATTCGTAAGACCTGATCGAAAATTCGTAAGACCTGATCGAAAATTCGTAAGACCTGATCGAAAATTCGTAAGACGGGAAGTTTATTAGAGACTAGCTGACCCGCGCAACTTCGCTTGCGTCACATAAGAGAGAATGCGTCATAATTTACCTCGTTTCTGTAACATTTCTCGTTGCTACTCCACTCCTATTGGCCGTAGCGTGATGATATATAGCCTATAACCTTCCTCAATAAATAGGCTATCTAACACTGAAAGAATTTTTCAAATCGGATCAGTAGTTCCTGAGATTGGCGCGTTCAAACAAACAAACAAACTCTTCAGCTTTATAATATTAGTATAGATTTTGGTGTTTATTGGAGTTTAATGGAATTTATTAGAATTTTTGTAGTTTATTGGCGTTTTTGTCCAAAAGGATTTTTTGTTATTGGACATTTAACACAATAAAAAGGCGGTGCTGGTTGTCTATGGGGATGGTGGAGGCCAATAACTGAAAATAAGCTTTATATCTCACACCATTCACCCAAAAAACGGTTTGGAAATGGTCAGTATTTGGTCAGTATTTTTGAATTTTTGGTCAGTAAAATCAGTATTTTCGATCATGGAACTTGTTTCGGCCCCTGTGGGTGTCTTTTAAACATCTCTACTTTCTCCTTCACGAGGCACAGGCATGATATTATGTACTATCTGACCCGTGCAACTTCGTTTGCGTAACATAAGAGAGAATGGGTCATAATTTTCCCCTTTTGTGTAACATTTCTTACTGGTACTCTGCTCCTATTGGTCGTAGCGTGATGATATATAGCCTATAGCTTCCTCGATAATTGGGTTATCTAACACTGAAAGAATTTTTCAAATTGGACCAGTAGTGCCTTAGATTAGCGCGTTTAAACAAACAAACAAACTATTCAGCTTTATAATATTAGTATAGATAGTATAGATTATAATTTATAGTGTTAATGTGGTACTTACAGATGACACCTCCAATCACTTAGACGACAACAGCCTAAACACCGATACTAACATAGGTGATAATAGTATGGACGATAAGAAAGAACTTGAAACAGAACTAAGAACTATCATGAGATCTATTGAGAAAGAAGAGAAGGGAGAGAAGAGAAAGAAGAAGAAGAAGATTAAAAGTCTTAATACTAAAGATAAGGTATGTATGTTTGTTACTCTTTCACCCAAAAACTACTGAGTGGATTTTGATGAATTTTCTTTTTTGCTTTAAAAAAGTCATCTCCCGCACTAAGAAGCACTTTGTGTCGCGGGGACTTTACAAACATACAAACAATGGACAAAAAGTACAACCAGACCCGAAACAATTATTTGTGGATTACACAAATAATTGTTCCGTGTGGGAAACAAACCCACAACCTCCCAGCGGAATGGTAGCGGCGTGGAGAGCTAAATCTCAATTTGTTATACCTAGTATAGTTTGTTATTCTTCTTATCATATTGTTAGTGGTCAACCTAGTGTCAAAGTTGTTCAAGCCGCCAAAAACCTGGCTTAAGAATTGATATCTTAATTAACATCAACCGGGAACGACATTTTACGTGCCCTCCTAAGCATGGAGACGTTCAAATACAACATTGGTCACCGATCTATGGAATGACCGCGCCAAGGGATGCCTAACCCACGTTGGTTTACCGACTGCTGAGCACAATAGATCTGTACTAATATTATAAAGTTTCAGTATTAAAAACTTTCAGTGTTAGATAGCCCATTTATCGAGGAAGGCTTTAGGCTATATATCATCACGCTACGACCAATAGGAGCAGAGTACCAGTAAAAAATGTTACAAAAACGGGGAACATTATGACCCATTCTCTCTTATGTGACGCAAGCGAAGTTGCGCGAGTCAGCTAGTAAGTAATAACTTTTAAATATGTATTTTCAGGCCAAACGACAGAAATACACAGACAATATGATAACAATAGAACTAAGTTATGAGGAAATGCTGTCAGAACGAGAGAAGGAGGCGACGAGAGAGACTTACACGAAGTTACCTTATAAGTGTGAGAGCTGCCTCGTCGGGTTCAACTATAAGAAGTCATACCAAGCTCATGTGGATAACAAACATTCACCGGTGAGTAATACACAATATTGTCTATCATTAAGTATGTATCTATTAGTTCGGCAAAAAGTCTTTTCGCATTATAGTATGTATGAACTTGTAATAAAATCTCTTTGGCTTCAAGAACCACAAATGAGTACACGGTTCATTAGGTTTCTTTCAGTGAGCTTGTGGGGTACCCAAATATCGACCTTTTTTGTGTAAAGAAAAGATTTTATTACAAGTTCATACATACTATAATGCGGAAAGACTTTTTCCCCGACCAAATATGTATGCTTAGATTTTTAAAACTACACTCCGAATTTTGATGCAGTTTTTTTAATAGATAATAGTGATTCAAGAAGAAAAATATTTGTGTAATGAGCACAATATCTGCTATGTATTTACAAGTATATTAGTATGTTTATCAGTTATTTGGTTACCATAGTACAAGCTCTGCTTAGTTTGGAATCAAATGACCGTGTGTGAGTTGTCTAATAATATTTATTTAATTCAGGTTCAGGCACATTCAGGCACAGTTCTACAGTTTAAAATGTCAGATAAATAAAACCTAACGGCTCAATAAAGTGTCTATATTCCGTCAATTAAGACATCTAGTAGATATCTGTTAAATCGGGTCTAAGCCCCGGTTTCTGAGGTACATTTTGCGGTAGTTTATCTATTCAATAACGTTTAAACTCATATAAACATGACAGATAGACTAGATAAACTACCGCTAAATGTACCTCAGAAACCGGGGGTTAATCTATTATTGGTATATTTTCAGGAACGAGGGGAGTACTGTTGTCCCGTTTGTAAAACTATATTCTCTACCGTCGAGTCGTTTACTACACATTATAAACGACATATAAGAAGGTATGTACTAACTAATATGTCGGTTAAATGATGAACATTTAACCGACTGTAAATAAAAGGAAGTAGTTTTCATTCGTTTGTATTTTTCGTTCACTGAGAATTTGTTTAATGTTTTTTTTAAATTTGTAAGCTGTTGTTTTGAATACAGTTGCATTTAATCCAATTTTGACGAGTAGTTAACCGACTTAAAAAAGGGAGGAGGCTTTCAATTTGTCACGTTTTTCTTATGATGACGGTCACGTTTATTTCGTGGTGAAATGTTAGTTTATAATTAAATTGTATAATGTAACGGGTCTTAAATGTGATTGAAAATATAAGTAAAATTATCAGTAAGTGTCGGACTTATTAAAATCTGTTTTGTGACACTGAAAACATCTCTATTAGTGTTAGTAATAACAATATAACGTTATATTTCAGATATGAGTGTACAATATGTCACAAGCGGACTACAGATCTAAAGACGATGCAGCAACACTACTATCTAACTCACGAGATAACGCTCAAGGAATATACCTGTAACGTCTGCGGGAAAGTTTCTAAGTAAGTACTTATAAAGTTGAGTACATTACATAAATAAATAAAACATTACACGCACTACCACGCATTTGACATTTGTGTTTACATAGAGAGCACTGACATCCTACTAATCCTACTAATATTATAAATGCGAAAGTTTGTGAGAATGTATGTATGTATGTATGTATGATTGTTTTTCTTTCACACAAATACTACTGAACTGATTACGATGTTATTTCGTATATAGGTAACTGAAGACCCAAAATAACACACAGGCAATTTTTATATCCCGGAGTTCCCGAGGGATCGGGATTTACACGGGAAGAGTTTCCACGCGGACGAAGTCGCGGGCGGCCTAGTAGACGTTAAAAAAACGAACGGCCAATTTCATTGAAACCAATCAACAACAATAGCTGCACAGATCGATCTCGGAGGCTAAGCTACGCTTGCCGAGGTTTCTATGGATGGGTGACCATCTATATATATAAAACTCTTCCGTTACTGAGTGACTGACTGACAGACAACGCACAGTCGAAACTACTGGTCGTAGACAGCTGAAATTTGGAATGTAGGTTCCTTGGGATATGTAGGGGAGCACTAAGAAAGGATTTTTGGAAATTCAACCCCCAAGGGGGGGAAAAGGGGTAAAAACATTTCTATGAAAAATCTTCAAACTACCACAGCTGAAATTTGGAATGTAGGTTCCTTGGGATATGTAGGGGAGCACTAAGAAAGGATTTTTGGAAATTCAACCCCCAAGGGGGGGTAAAGGGGTAAAAACGTTTCTATAAAAATCTTCAAACTACCCTCCAATCGTGATTTAGGGGGTGCGATTGGGTGACTGATTTATTAACGCACAGCCGAAACGGGATAAATTTAAAGATATTTTATCGGAAGATTATAAACATCAAGTCCACAGAAACATAGAGGATGTTGATAACATTTGTAGTGAAGTATACAACAAATGCCTGCAACTTCTTGAGGAAGCCGTTCTTTCATTAGGTGGGCGTTCACTTAAGGAATATGGGTTGCCACAACCAACCAGGCCACTCGATTTAGGGAACATTATGTTATTAAGAGAGACTAATTACAATACAGATTTTCTAGAGAGATTCGTCAAGGACCATAAAAATACTTTAACAATAGAACAAACGGGAGCATACGATAAAATTATGCATAGTGTTAACACAAATTCAGGACAACTTTTCTTTCTAGACGCGCCAGGTGGCACAGGAAAGACCTACTTAATAAACTTAATTTTAGCTAAAATTAGAAGCTCAAAACATATTGCTTTGGCTGTCGCCTCATCAGGGATCGCGGCCACATTGCTGGAAGGTGGTCGAACTGCGCATGCATGTTTTAAGTTACCACTCGACTTGACTCGCGTAGAAACACCCTTATGCAGTATTTCAAAACAAAGTCACCTAGCTGAAGTATTAAAAAATACAAAAATTATCATCTGGGATGAAATCACCATGGCACACAAAAGAGGAATTGAGGCTTTGAACAGATCTTTACAAGATATTCGGGGTAATAAAAATTTAATGGGTGGCGTAACCGTGCTGTTTGCTGGAGATTTTAGACAAACCTTACCGGTGGTACCCAAGGGAACTCGTGCTGATGAAGTACAAGCATGCCTTAAAAGATCGATTTTGTGGTCTGTAAAAAGTATAACGTTAACTAAAAACATGAGAGCCTATCTGGGGAGTGATTCGACGGCTGGTATATTTTCAACCAGTCTTCTAAAAATAGGAAATGGTGAACATCCTACCAGGGATGGTATATTTGACATCCCTGAAGATATGTGTACATTAGTATATACCATCGAGGAGAAATTGTGTAACGGCACCAGGTTGCAAGTCAAAGCCTTACATAAAAATTTAGTTGAGGCCGTTATTTTGACAGGATGTGCCCGAGGAGAAACGGTATTCGTCCCGCGCATTCCTCTAATGCCCAATGACCTTCCATTTGAATTTAAGCGCCTTCAATTTCCTCTAAAAGTTTGCTTTGCGATGACGATAAATAAGTCTCAAGGGCAAACTTTTAAAGTCGCTGGTGTTGATTTAAGAGAAGATTGTTTCTCTCATGGACAACTGTATGTTGCTTGCTCGCGTGTCAGCTCTCCCTCTAACCTGTTCATACTGGTAAATAATAAAAAAACTAAAAATATTGTTTACAAGGAAATCCTGTAAGGCCTCTTCGTCCTATAAATCCTGTTTTTTTTTTCTTTTGAGACGATGATTTTGTCTCGCTTTACTTTTTCTATACAGATTTGTATGTATACTAATATTATAAAGAGGAACAATCTATTTTTTTATATGTTTGTTTGTTTACACATGTAATCGATAAACTCCGAAACTACTGAATCGATTTCAAACATTCACCATTAGAAAGCTACATCATCCCTGAGTAACACAGGCTATATTTAATTCCAGTTGTAACAAGATTTCAGCCTGTGGAAGAAAAAGCCCTGTCGAGATCATTAAAAAACGCTATATATAACCGAATTACACGTGGGCGAAGCCGCGGGCGGAAAGCTAGTATTATACATATAGAGTACTTCTGTGTTTCGGAAGGCACGTTAAAATGTGGGTCCCGGCTGTCATTTTCGAAGATCATTGACAGTCGTTAACAGTTGACAGAAGCTTGAAAGTCTAACAACCAGTCTTACAGGTATGGTGTTATAACTGTGTTGTGGAGGTCAGATAGGCAGTCGCTCCATGTAAAACACTGGTATTCAGCTGCATCCGGTGAGACTGGACGCCAACTCCATGGCGTTTTCTGGTATCGGCCTGCCTCTTTGAGAAAAATGCATAATTTTTTCTATGTATGTATGTATGTTTGTATGTTTTCAGTTCCCTGGACATTCATCGCTACCACACAGAGTCACATAAACAAAGGCTACAGTGTCCCGACTGTGATAAAACCTTCAGGCATAGAGCAGGACTTATGAACCATAGACAGTGAGTACATACACTTTAATTTGTTTGTTTGTCGTATGGTTAGTGGTCAACCTAGTGTCAAAGTTGTTCAAGCCGCCCGAGAGGCCTTTGACGTGGTTTAACGACTGTTATCTCAGTAGACAACAGCCGGAACCGACTTTTTACGTGTCCTCCGAAGCACGGAGACGCTCAGCTCAAATACCACTATGCGGTCACCCATCTATGGAATGACCGCGCCTAGAGTTGCTTATCCCACAGATCGTTTACCGACCGGTGAGCGCAACTGGCTATGGGCCAGGTGGACGTTCTCTATTGTGTATTTTACGCCTAGTCGACACTTGGTTGTTGGTACTTAAACCAACTTCAAAAAAGGTGGACGTTATTGTGTTTTTAGAAGGGTAAGACGGAACCCTATTACTAAGACTCTGTTGTCTGGCTGTTACCATGCTGTATCTCATAAACCGTAATAGCTAGAAAGCTGAAATTAACACATATTATATATTTCCGGCTATAACAACAAATACTAAAAACATAAAAAGGTATTAAGGGTCCCAATACAATAGATTTTTTTGGTACGGCACCCTTTCTGCGCGAGTCCGAATCGCACTTAACCGGTTTTTTTTTATATTTTGCTATAGGTTTTCGACTAAAATTTCTGTTTTTCTGGTTAAAGATATTCATTTCTCAAAGAAGAACGATTATAGTTCACTTACATCGAGAAACGCATATTAATTTATAGCATGCATTCGATTTATGGACTGTGACTGAACAATAATACACTGAACAATTAAATTACTCAATCAAGCAACAGCAGTAACTACGTTTCAATAACTGTACTTCCTTTACCACAGTATGCTCTTGAAATGCCTCTTATGATTTCATTACTTATATTACTATGTGGGTAGATGCTCCCATCATGCTTCCAATACTATTTATATCTTGTTTTTTAGCACCTTAATATATTGATTTAATTTAATTTATGACCAAAGTGTGTTCGGTAGTGTTGGTAGGTAGCAGCTACTTACATCATCAATGTTTTATACCAGCATAAATATTGTAAAATCATTTGGCGATTAAAAAGAGTGGCCAGGAGTTTCTTGCCAGCTCTTCTCATTGGCCCTACCTTCCGAACTGGCGGTAAATTCACTCTCTGTATCATTGACTATCATAAGTGTCAGCACTTGACCTAAATGAATAAATGATTTGATTTTGATTTTGATGCAGTAATACACTAGTCAGAAAAATTAAGGAATATAAAAAAAAAATCCAAATTTTTGGGTGATTTTCAACAAGCTGTAACTCCGAGAAAAATGGTCGTACAGAAAAAATAAAAAAAGCAAATTGTAGCTCCAAGTGTCTAGTTTTTAGATATGACCATGAGTAGACTAGTTCTGACTAGTTTAGCAAACAACAAAAAAAAATTAAAACACATAATGTTGTTTCATAATGTAATGTATTGTTATAATTTCAGCGCAGTACACGAGTTTAACAACACGTTTCCTTGTACTCAGTGCGACAAAGTGTTTCGATGGCGCACCAGTCTTAGACGACATTTTGAAGAACATACTCGTAAGGTAATTACTTCATCTATATAAATAAAAATAAATCACCGAAACTTTTAAACAACTAAACTAAATTGTATAATTCTTTTTTGAGATAAATCTAAAAAATCAAACGTCGGGACAAAGTTTGTATTGAATCGATTGAGGAATCAACGGGATAAAATTGTACTATACCCATACGAAGTCGGCCAGTCATCTAGTATTGTAATATAAATAAGAAAAAACCATTAGTTTTTTGCCCGAGCCGGGAATCGAATCCTAGACCTCGTGATCAGCTTTCGGCACAAAGGCAGTAATATAAATGTATGTATGTTTCAGAATAAAACAACAACGGAGGCGCCGTCGTGTTCGATGTGTAGGATCAGTTTCGCGTCGATATGTTCGTACCGGCGACATCTGAGGAACAGTCTCAAACATGTCTCGCAGGACCAACTCAGGTAACACACGTAATATCACGCTTGTTATACATCTATACTAATATTATAAAGCTGAAGAGTTTGTTTGTTTGTTTGTTTGTTTGTTTGAACGCGCTAATCTCAGGAACTACTGGTCCGATTTGAAAAATTCTTTCAGTGTTAGATAGCCCATTCATCGAGGAAGGCTATAGGCTATATGTCATCACGCTACGACCAATAGGAGCGGAGTAGCAATGAAAAATGTTACAAAAGACGGAGAAAATTATGACGCATTCTCTCTTATGTGACGCAAGCGAAGTTGCGCGGGTCAGCTAGTGTTAGTATAGGCAGAGAAGAGACAGACTGCCGCACGAGAGGTCTCGGGTTCGAATCCTGGATCGGGCTAAAAAGTTTTTTCTGAGATTCACGTTAAGAATTTCTTAGAAACTGCCCGGAGTTAGGAAGTTTAGGTCGTAGACCTCCGTGCCTCGGAGAGCTCGTGTCGCCTGGGTCAAAGGAGTAGATAATGTACCTGTATATGTGCACGGCTTGGTTTATAGTGTCCAAGTGCACCACTGCCGGTGTACACTATGAACCAAGTCGAGCACTCTTGGCCAATTTCAATGAAACTGACCGCTGTAACCGGATACCGGCTAGGAAAATATTATTATAGTTATAAATCAACTCTATCATTCATTTAAGTCAAGTATAGACACTTAAAATAGAAGGAGCTCGTGGCTAAGTAAGTAACAGCTGTACGGATCGATCACTCAGGTTAAGCTACGCTTGCCGAGATTAATCTGTTAATTGGTGACCATATGATACACACCACGTTCCTCCGTGTTTCGGAAGGCATGATAAATTGAAGGTCCCGGCTGTCATTTTCAAAGATCTTTGACAGTTGTTAACAGTAGTCAGAAGCTTGGAAGTCTGACAACCAGTCATATTTTATTTGATTTTTTATTTCAGATTCATATGCGACCATTGCAATCGAAGGTTTTCTGATAAAACTAAATTAAGGGATCATATCGAGGAAAAACATTTACACAAGACGTTTCAGTGCCATATATGTTTAAAAGTAAGTATATAAACTAAAAATAATAATATGTAAATAATAAATATTGTTAGACAACTTATTTGGTTACAGTACAAGCTGTGCTTAGTTTGAAATGAAATGACCGTGTGTTAGTTGTCCAATTTTGTTTGTTTGTCGTATGGTTAGCGGTCAACCTAGTATCAAAGATGTTCAAGCCGCTCGAGAGGCCTTTGACGTGGCTTAACGACTGTTATCTTAATAGACAACAACCGGGACCGACTTTTAACGTGTCCTCCGAAGCACGGAGACGCCCAGTTCAAATACCACTATGCGGTCACCGATCTATGGAATGACCGCGCCAATGGTTGCTTAACCCACAGATCGTTTACCGACCGGTGAGCGCAACTGGCTATGGGCGCCTCACTTGTTTGGTTGTCCAATGATATTAATTATATTTATTTGTAACACAGGACCGCTAGTCATCAGAGCTAGATTAATTAAGCTTCTAAAATGTCTAATTATATTTTGTAGATGTCTAAAAATCGTGTCGGTCTGGATCAACACATACGCAACGTGCACAAAGGCAGGCCTAAGGACAAAATGTGCCATCACTGTGGAAGAGGGTTCCCTGTGAGTAACACTACTATTATTACTACACAGTTTAAACCAAGCTTCTATATATCTATCAGACTTGCTACACACATATTCGGTTCGGCAATATTGATCGAACAACAAAACCGACTCGACTCACTTGCTCGGCTTGTGTCGATCGAGTTCATCTACACATAGAAAAATCTATCTATAGCAAAATCCTTGTTTTATGGGAACTCTCAGTTTTAAATATTTGTTGGTTACATCAACAACTTTCATCTGTAAAATTTGAATTGGGATACAGTATATTTAATCACTAGCTGACCCGCGCAACTTCGCTTGCGTCACATAAGAGAGAATGGGTCAAAATTTTCCCCGTTTTTGTAACATTTTTCGTTGCTTCTCCGCTCCTATTGGTCGTAGCGTGATGAAATATAGCCTATAGCCTTCCTCGATAAATGGACTATCTCACACTGAAAGAATTTTTCAAATCGGACCAGCAGTTCCTGAGATTAGCGCGTTCAAACAAACAAACAAACAATCAAACAAACAAACAAACTCTTCAGCTTTATAATATTAGTATAGATACTTTTGTTATGTTTTCAGACTAGAATGCAACTCGACGCTCACATACGCATGCACACGGGCGAGAGACCGTTCATATGTGAATTCTGTCCGACGACCTTCTCGCAGCAGAGTAATTTAAATAAACATAATAAACAGGTAATCCATACTATCCATACTAATATTATAAATGCGAAAGTAACTCTGTCTGTCTGTTCCTCAATCACGCCTAAACTACTGAACCAATTTGCATGAAATTTGGTATGGAGATATTTTGATACCCGAGAAAGGACATAGGCTGCTTTTTACCCCGGGAAAATGACGCATTTCCATGGGAAAATTCAGGTGGCGAACGAAGTCGCGGGTAAAAGCTAGTATTTACATAAATGTTATAACTTTTAAGACATCTATGGTTCAGTGGTTAAGCTGTATGCTGGGAAGTCGTGAGGTTCGATTTCCACTCATAACCATTTTAGACTTTTAACACTTATTAGTTAATACTGGTAAACAAAAAGAACAGCCGGTTAAGCTATACATGCTGAGTTTATTATGTGAATGGGTGAAAACATTTTGAATTCATTCGTGTTTCGGAAGGCACGTTAAATTGTGACTCCCAGGTTGTCATTTTCAAAGATCTTTGACAGTCGTTAACAGAAGCTTGAAAGTCTGACAACAGACAAAGGGTATCGTGTTATAACCCAGGTAACTGTGTTGTGGAGGTCAGATAGACAGTCGCTCCATGTAAAATACTGGTATTCAGCTGCATCCGGTGAGACTGGAAGCCGACTCCAACATAGTTGAATGAAAGTCTAGGCTGATATTTATAGTCTATCTGTAACTCAACTATCACTTTATCCACAGGTACACCTAAACATCAAAAGCAAGCGCTACCCCAACTGCAAGAAGAAAAAGGAGGGTAGTTCAGAAGATACTAATATACCAAAAGTACCTGTTTTAAACCAAGTTGAAGACTTCAGGCCCGTGTTACAGTACTCTCCTGAAAGAGGCTTTGTTATATAACCACTTATACCTTTTAAACTAATTATTTTATTCATAAAAATCTATGAAGTTATGAAAGGCTTATAAAGTGTCTTGTTTCTTTCACTCCTTAGCGAAATGAAAGAGAGAAAACATATTATAGTAGCTTTTTAACTAAAATAGGTTTATAATGTGTTTATAAATAAGAGGGTAAGAAAAAATGCGTAAAATAAATTAATTTGACCCATTAATGTCCCACTGCTGGGCAAGGCAATAAACTTGCTGGTAGCAGTTGTTCTAAATTCTGAAGTTTGTAAAAGGCTCTCTAATATTGGGTCGGGGAAAAAGTCTTTTTGCATTATAGTATGTATGAACTTGTAATATAATCTTTTCTCTACACAAAAAGCTCGATATTTGGGTACCTCACGAGCTCACTGAAAGAAACCTAATGAACCGTGTACTCATTTGTGATTGTTGAAGCCAAAGAGATTTTATTACAAGTTCATACATACTATAATGCTAAAAGACTTTTTCCCCGACATAATAAGTTGCGATAGTATAGTGGACGAGCCTGTTGTCATATAGTTATCAAACTGGCTACAGTTGAATATTCTAATGTAAAGAAAAGACGAATAGCAATTTACCCGGGGCGGGAATCGAACCGGAGACTTCGGGATCTCTACTTAATCTCTAATGTATCGCCTATTTTAAAGTATTTTAAGTAATATAATTGTAGCGACTGATTTTTGTATTGTGCAATAAAATTAAATAAGATTGATCATGGAAATGTTTTCTTATTCACAATATCACGCCTGTACGAAGATGTGGGCAGAGATGTATGAAATATCTCCAGAAACATAACTTTTAAACTCTCGCGTTGCATGTTTAATGTATAATAGAATACGGGAATTAACGCGAACACCCATTTTACCTTAAAATGCCTAACATATCGCTGCTCCAGTCAGTCTGCGACCACGGCGAGTGCAACCTGCGCCGAAACGTTAGGCATTTTAAGGTAAAATGCGTGTTCGCGTTAATTCCCGTATTCTATTATACATTATACAGAGACAAATTAAGAATTTGCTGGACACTACGGCACAGGTAATAAATGACTTATTACTGAAAATATTCTGGACAATGTTTATAAGATTTTCGTGCTAACAAATATGCAAGAAAATGCTAATGTTTTTGTATTGGACTGTATCTAATTTTGCTATATTTAAACCGCGTCAAATCTGTCTCAAGAATTTGTGTGTGAAATCTAATGTTTTACGTCTGAAGTAAAAAAATGACGACTTGATGCAAATATTTATATTAATATAAATGGCTTAGTGTTCCGTATTTAATAAATATGATTGGTCCAGTGGTAGTCATTCGTTGATGCATAGGTTGTGTGATGATACTAGCTCGGAGATAGTTCCTATAAATAAATATTTCGATATAAGCAAATAACAAGAAATTTTCAGTGATTGTGTGGTGTTCGACAAATTTTTATTAGGTATCTAACCTACCTACCTACTTATAGAAAAATAAGATAATTGAAAAGGTAATTTTCGTCCATTTGAATACACAATTACGGAATACTAAAAATATGCAAATACGTATTTGTACACCTATCTAAAGTCTAAGATTTTAGTCTAACGCAGTTTTGACATTGTTATTGTTTTAATATTTGGTTGAAATAATTAATTTTATCTTGGTAGGTACCGAAAGAAGACAGTAGTGCGTCTGCCCGGAATAAAATTTAAAGGCGAGTTCTTTATAAATGTACACGTTTTGTCTTATTTGTCCAAAACGTGAGAAGGCCTTAACTGTCTCACAAACTTTTAAGTAGAACATAATATTATGTAAATAATTTATTTGATTTAAATTCAAACATCAGAGCCGCCAATTTTTGACATGTTATTATCAAGTTCGCGGTATTTTTCAGAACAATTGTTTTTAATGTTATGAAACCTTGGAAATTGAGCCAGAAACTTTTTTTTAATACTTTCTCGTAAGTTGTAAATAATTTTAAACTGTTTCTAAGATAATAAAATGGAGTGTCAATACAAGAAGATTCCCTCAAAAGAAAACAAAACAACTGATGTTGTTAGCCAACAATGGAAGCAATGGCAGCCGCTTTTAAGACAAGTAAGTGTAACATTTAACGCTCAGCAATAATAAACCAAGTATTATGATAAAAAGTTCATGAATTAATTTACAAAGTCCATGCATACCGTGCATCAAATTTCAAATGATTTTTTGCTGTGTTCATATAGAACCTACGAGTGATTGCACATTCGTTTATAATCTTCGATTAAGACTTTTATTATTATTTGATAAATTAATAAATACAGTTTATTGTTTCGTTTTAGATGTTAGTGTCAAGCGGCGTGTGGGCCATGTATTTTACAACCGGTTTAGGTCTAGGAGCGCCTACAGTCTTTATACCGCAGCTCAGAAGAGAAGCGAACGCAACTGAAGTTCTTACTGATGAAATGGCGACTTGGTTGTGTGAGTTTCTAATAAAAGTATATATTTTAAATAGAGCTATTAACTTTCTATATACACTAATAATACGCCTGTTATATCCGAGTGTGTAGACAATGGTATATGAAATATCTGTCTTGCGCTATTTTATATAGCCTAGCCCCATGTTATAAGAGGCGAGTCAATTGCCATCTACCAGAAAACTACAATAGTACTTTGCTCAACTCAGGAATCGAGGCACGAATCTCATGTTGAGCTATGGGATACACTACTAACTGTACCACAGAAGTGCTATTCTACATAATTTTAATTAAATTATTTATCTATTACAGCGTCAGTCTTCGGCTTCGTAGCTCTACCGTGGATACTCATCATATCATTCCTAATCCGCTATATTGGACGAAAGAAAACATTCTCAATGGTGTCATTCAACACTATAATGATGTTTGTTGTATTCTATTGCAGTAGAACACCTCAACACTTGCTTATAACTGAGATTATTCAAGGAATGACTCATGCAAGCAACACTTCAGTCTCTATTGTAGTCGTTTCAGAATATACATCGCCAAAATATAGAGGATTACTTTTAACTATCAAAACTGCTACTCTTTTATGGGGTATCTGGGTCTCTAATACAATTGGAACGTTTTTTCACTGGAGTTATATTCCTGTTGTCGGATTTTTCTTCGCTATTTATACTACGACTGTATTTCTTTGGCCCGAATCACCTTATTGGTTGGCGAGTCAAGGAAAGTTTGATGAATGTCAGAAAGCGCATAGATGGCTTAAAGGCACTGATGAAGACTCAGAAAAGGAATTACAAAGTTTAATTGATTCACAAATCGTTTATCGAAGTCAAAATAAACACTCTTCATGTAGAAATATGTTTACAACTTTAAAATTAAAAGTTTTTTACATGCCATTGTTTATTTCTATGTTGTTAGTCGCTCAATTTTATTTTTCGGGGAAATTAGTATGCAGTATTTATGCCATAGATATTATTAAAAAAATTACGGATAGTGAATCTACGGCGTACATCGGAATGCTGATATTAGATGGCGTTACTGTTTTTAGCTTGTACATTGGATGTGCATTAGCAAAAATACTCAAACGACGCACTCTTTTGTTTATATCAACGACTATAGGTATATTATTCTTATTCATAATGTCTTTGTATCTTTATCTTGTTAAATTAGAAATAGTAACAGAGAATAAGTATTTATCTATATTTTTGTTAGCCTGTTTCTCGTGGTCGATAAGTTGCGGCCCGATTTTGCTGTCAACATCAATTTATGCGGAACTAATACCACTAAGGTTTAAAAGTACAGGAATTACTATAATTGCGTGCTCATTCAATGGTCTTCAAGCGATTTTATTGAAGTCTTCGCCGTATATTTTCCGAACTTTTGGAATGCATGGTACCTTTCTCTTCTACGGTATTGCGGCAGCAATTTGCACGCTGGCTCTTTACAAATGTTTGCCTGAAACAAAAGATAAAACATTGCAAGAAATTGAAGAATATTTTGAGGATAATTATGAAGTTAATTTAGAGTTAGTTAAGCGAGAAAATGTGGACAAATAAATCATCAAACTGTAGTGAGAAATGTTATCTTTATGTTATGTAAAATTTTTGCAGAATGTATAGGAAAATTGCATTTAATGTGTTATGTTTACGCTTTTGTTGTTAATTAATATGCACTAAAATCATATGTTACAATGTATTCATAAATTAGTTTCTTCAATCTGGCTGTGTCGCACGAAAACTTGTATTTAAATGTAATTAATAAAAATTATATATTACTATTGAGTATATTATAATTAAATCATTTCTTAAAGTGGTGTTTTATAATCCTTTTAAAATCAGCGAAGGGGTAACTGTAGTGGAAAACCCATATTGATTTTTGGTGGCTTCACATGGGCCGGTGTGGACTAGGCACAAGAGACAACAGAGTCTAACGATGACATTTTATCTAACATAGGTACCCACAAATAAGTAAGTAGCCCAGAGTTGGGTGGCATTTTAACACTAAAATACAAACAGAAACAAGTCCACCACGGAATTAATGTTTATTCCGTATTTTTTATTATTGCTTGACATACTTTTTTGAACTTGGCGGGTGAAACTTACCTTTCTCACACCGATCTTCCACTGTAACAATAAAATTAATAAGCAGAATCCGGTTCTGGCTGTAAAATTGAAAATACTCGACTAAAATCTTATTTAATTGGTCACATTGCTTACTAGGAACGCATCGAGTTCACTTCACTGCAAGGCCATTCATTTTGTTTTTCATTCATTCTCCATTACGAAAACGATAATATTTGAAGCGCGCGCGAGTAAAGTTTTTAACTCGTAAAATACCGGTATTATTTATAGTTTCTTTTCAATAAACTGCTTTGCGTTTAATCAGCATATAACAAAGGAGTTGAATAAACAGGTAAATAAATAGCTTACCTACCTCAAATCATTTGTAGAAAATATTATTTTTGAATAAAAAATTCTGTTGTAACGAACTACCAATATTATAATTGTAAAATTACACGAGGATGCTGTATTGTCCTTAGATTAGTCCCGTCCGAGCCGACAAGTTTCTAGTTGTATTTCTAGGTGAATTTAAACTATTCGAAATGCTATAACTAACTTTTTATTTCGCTAAATTTTGCCGACGACATACCTAGTTCACAAAATTCATGTTTTTGATTTAAAATTTCCTCAATAAGTAGTATTTTAGTAATTTAACAATAAAACTACTAATTATTAAGTTTCCTTTATGCAAAATATTGTAAAACATAACTTCAAGAGATATTTGCATGCTTTTGTAAATGGCGAAATGTGTCTTGTGTCTATTTATTGTATTTGCTATATTTTGTTACATTCAACGAAAATAAATATTTATTTAATTCCATTCAATTTGTATAGAGCAGACTTTAATCTAACTTCGCAGTTTCTAAACTGTGTTTTAACGCGCTGTTATTGCGTAGATATATTTTCATGCTATGCTTAACAATACGCGATTTAATACATCAAAGATACCTACTAAAATAGACAAATTAATTGTCTTCAAAACAGTATTACGAAAATTATATTGTCAATTCACTGTTGGACCTGTAAGTGAAGTTAACATAACACAGCACCCTCGGTGCAACACTGTCACTTATGCAAAAATGTAATTTTTCAAGAGAAGCATTTAAACTTTGACACCTTGCACAACAATGGCTTTATAATATATAGATATAGATAAGATGAATAGCTCATACTACAGCGTCGACTTTTAATTACTTTACTTTTGCCTAAATAATGATAGCAGAGAGGTACTTTAAGACAAGTACTACACAAGTATCTCATTTTTGCATTTTTACAAAAGTGACAATGTTGCACTGGGGGTGCCATACTGTCACACTCTTAGACATGATACCCATCACTTCCAGCACTCATATAGGTATAGGACCCCTTAAGTTAAAGGTGTGAACCATTAACTTTAATCTTCTCAGCAACAGAAGATAGCTTAAGTAAGATCTAAATACATCAAATTTCATCTACATGAGTACAGTTGTGTAGGCTCCGCGGCAAGAGTGCTGGCATGCCTTCTGAGTATTAAGACAGCTTCACCTTTGTTCAGATGAAATAATATAATGTTAAAGTAATCAGTGGAGGGGTTGCTTATGTGTTTGTAGTGTTTTGATCCAGATTATAAGCAGTTACTACTCTAGTTCTACCGATTATAACTAATAATATCAAAATTTTCAAGTTTTTCAAAGTATTTGCTATGGTTGAATGACTGTTATCTTAATGTATATACATATATATCAATACATTTAATAAAGAAGTTATGGAACAACATACAAGCTACATTATGTCCTGTAATTTTTGCAGTGTCATTATTCACGATTTTATAAATGAAGTCCTCTCAAATAGATTTACAAGGCTAGTAAAATACACAAAAACAAATATAGATGAATAAGTATGACTCATCCAATGCATTAACTGCAATATTAGGGGTCCCTCTATTGAGTCAAAGAGGTTGTTACAACAAAGGGACTCCCTACAGATCTCTCCCTCTGCTTCCCCTAATTTGGTTATGAAAAGTCATTAGCTGCTCGCTTAGTGTGGAGATTGCTTAGTGTGGTGTGAACATTTTGATCCATTCATTCATTTTCGATTCATGGTATAAGATTGTAAATTGAAATGTGGAGTAACTTGTTATTGAAAAAAATTAAAATCAGTATAAAATTAGAACACAACCACCTCCAATATTTTTGTTTACAAGTGAGTTGTGAAAAATCTTTTTAGTAATATAGCATGCATAGCATAATGATTCTTTGGTTGTACAGATGCTTTAAATTTATTATATCTGTCTTTCTGCCTATAACAGACAAGTTATCTACTAATAACAGTTTTTTCGTAAATTCTTTGTTTTCTCGTTTTCCTGTACTTACGAAATTTCCTCACAACATAATTATCTTAAAAACTTCATTATGAAGTCAGTAATACAAATTACATAATCTTCAAATATTATCATTTCCAGGGCAAAAATGGCAGCAGCACCTGGTAACTCCAGTACCGAAGAACCCAGTAGCACAAAACCGAGTATCACATTATGGCTCTCCGATGCTGAGTCCGGAGACGACTCGGACTCAGAAGACAACCCTATCTTCAGCGTATTCAAGGCTATCATGCGCAAAAGAGCCATGGAATCTGAAGAACATAAGCAAGAACTACATCTACCTAAATGGAAGTCTTCAGAAAGTAACATCGATGTTAGAGAGTCAATGGCCATATTTACCGATGAAGAAGATGATGACAATGAGGTCAAAGACCCACCGACATGGTCTCATAACTTTAAGACTTTTACCGGCAGTCCTTTACCGTTTACAGGGACTCCGGGCCCAACGATAAATTCTACTGATCCATATACTATTTTCACGAGCATTTGGGATCAAAATATCATGAGTTTGATTGTAGAAGAGACTAATAAGTATGCAAAACAGATTGAAAAAATACAAGAGGAAGAAAAAGTGAATGAATTGATTAGAAAAAAGTTGGATGATGAGAATAAAATGTCTAAAAACACTTTGAACTATAAAGCTATGTTTGGTAATAATAAGAAAAGTAAAGTTTCTAAAGAGAATAAGAATGTTCCAAACACTAAGAAAGGACAAACAAATGTAGTTGGAAAAGGGAAAAATCAAGAACAAAAAATACCTGGAAATACTTTAAAAGAAAAATCTACATCAAATGTTTTGAATGAAATGAAAACGACAAATAATATCAAAGAAAAACCATCAGATACTAAAGTGCCAGTTAAAGCTAAGCCTAGCAATAATCTAGCAAGTAAAGTGGCTGATAAACTGCCGGATAAAGTATCGGTAACACTACCTCATAGTTCAACACCGGAAATGTTGAAAAAAGTTGAATGGACGGACACCACAATAGACGAATTGTATGTAATTATATCATTATTTACATTTGTCTCCATACATTCATCCATGATGGAGGAGAATCTACTTAAAGGGACTATGCTTGTGCTCCCAACGTTTCCTGAAATTATGACTTTGGAGCGTTTCAATGCTTTATGCCGCTGTCTTCACTTCAACGATAACACAGTCAGTACCACGGATAAGAAGTTGGCTAAAGTAGAGCCAATGTTGTCTCATTGCAATGAAAAATTTGCTGCTTTGTATAAACCGAGACAGTTTTTGGACGTTGATGATTCTTTACTATTGTCAAAAGATGGCACTGCTGGTGGTATCAGGGCTCTAGCAAGGAACATAGGCATACGTACCTACGAGCTTACTGAAGTCTTCACCGGTTATGTACTGAAAATTCTACAATACCCAAGACATGAGAACCGTTTAACTGTGACCGATAAGACAAATATTGTACTAGATTTGGTTGAAAATTATACAAACAACGGCCATAGAATTGTAACTGACAAATATTTTTCAAGCGTACATCTTTGTAGGACATTGAGGAACAAAGGATTTGATTGTATCGGAGACATTTATCAAACAAGTAAGGAACTACCGCAAGCAATTCAGGAGTTATGCAAAGATGAAGACGATCCTAAATTGTATCGGTCAAATGGGAATAAAATAAGAGTAGCAAGTCAGCATTGTGGAGATGTATCCGTTATAGCGTGGAGCGAGTTTAATATAACAGCAGTTTCTACTTATCATTCTTGTACGATGAGACCGAATAAGAAAGGGATCAGACGTCCGGACCTCATAATAGAATGCCACAAAGCTAAGCAGAAAACTATGGAAAAAGATGAAGATTTGGCTCAATATGCATTAGGCAAAAGTAAAAATGAACGCTGGTACATGGTCTTTTTCAAACGTTTATTAAACATCACTCTTCGAAATAGTTATATTATATACAAAAGTAATAAACTCCGGTCGCAGTGCCTCAGTCAGGTTGGCTTCCGTCATAAGTTGGGTGAACAGCTGTTAGAGAAACATGGTGATAAGGATTCCGTGAAAAAGGCTTGGTTGGCAAGTCTACACGTTTGTGATCACTCGTCCGATGAGTTGGACGACTTGTCGGACGACGAGTCGGACTGCTGGACCGATTTGGAGAGCGATGATTCGGCTGAATGTAGTATTATGTAAATTTTAACATTTTTATTACTATGGTATGTTATTTTTGTATTTATTGAGGGATTTAAAGCGTATATAAGGCGATGCGAAGGCGACTAAGTATATAACAATTTAATCTTTTAACGATTTTATACTCTTGCGACTGGTACATATAATATTATAATGTCTTAAACGCGATTGAAAATAAGGTAACCTAACCGTTAGTTAGGTTACCTTATTTATTTATCCGACGCGACGTTTCGATCGAATTTGTTTTGACTGTGGTCACGGGCCGACTGTACAAATAAGGTATCCTAAGCTATAATTTTCAATCGCGTTTAAGACATGTTTGCACTATATATATATTTTTTTATAGAATATGCTAAAAGCCTAACTCACTCATTCCGGGAGGAGACTCTTCCCTAGCAGTAGGACATTATATGGTTAAATTCATTTTAAAATATTTATTTATATAGTGCTGAATAATTTTGTGTCTGTATACAGGATCATTTGGGAAACACTAAAGACCTCCCAAAACTAATTATCTAACAATCTCCTTCAAATCGTCTCGCCTTCATATCGCCATTACGGATCTCTGAAGTCATGTTTTATACCTCAAGCTTGCTACACTCAATTCGGTTCAGCATTAATCGACCTAGCCTACAAAACCGAATATGTGTAGATGATTCGGGAAAAGTACCCCTTTGGCAATGCCGCCCCTGAATCTTTAACCCCCGGTTTCTGTATACATTTAGCGGTAGTTTATCTATTCAATAGCGTTTTTTTTATGAGTTTTAACGCAATTGAATTGATAAACTACCGCTAAATGTACACAGAAACCGGGGGTATACCGAATTGTGACGATCGGCCTCTAAGAAACCGATCGACACAAGCCGAACAAGTGAGTCGAGTCGGTTTTGTTGTTCGATCAATATTGCCGAACCGAATATGTGTAGCAATCTAACTACTAATAACACTCTAGAAATACCGAATTGCTCAATTTAGCATATACTTATAAGACTAATTTCTGAATAACTATTTTGATAAAAATTTTCATGTATACTCCCTATAATAATAGCTAGAAAATAAGGCTAAATTTTGGATACATTTTTCAAATAATTATCTGCAGTTAACTGGGAGTTATTTGTAAGTTAACCGGTAGTTCTATATACATTTAATGTCATTACCTATTAGATAATTTATTTAACACTTATTCATAAGCTCTGAACCTCATATGGTGTAAGTCTATGTATCTTAATGGCTTTCAAAAGTCTATAAGAAGGATTTGAATTTTCATGTGTTAATTCATATTATAAACTGTGTGCTAAATTTAATTAAAATTGATCCAGTACTTTTGTGTGATAAAGTCACAAATCATTTTTGAAACATTCCCATTTATAATATTTTGTAGTATGTAAGTAGGTTAAGATCTTACTTGAGTTATTACAAACGTGCGAACTACGTCTTAATTATATAATTTTCTAGTACCATTCGCTCGCACTAACGAGTCTTATGAATAACTAGTGGCTGCCCGTGACTTCGTCTGCATCTACTTTAGTTTACCAACTTTTACAACATTTTTATTGGTACTCCACTCCTATTAGTCATAACGTGATGATATTATAGCCTGTAGCCTGTCCACTAAATGAACTATTTAATGCAAATATATTTTCAACTGCACATTTGGCGCAGTGGTTAACGTGGTCACATCGCCGCAATAACCGTAGCGCCGCGTGTGGTGGGCTCGAACCCACTCGGAACTAATATTTTTGTGATAAGTTAGTATTTGTTCTGAGTCTGGTTGTTAATGTATCTATAAAAGTATATATTTACAAGTATATAAGTATGTTTATCAGTTATTTGGTTACAGTACAAGCTCTGCTTAGTTTGGAATCAAATGACCGTGTGTGAGTTGTCCAATGATATTTATAGATATAAAATATTGTCACATTTCTATAATACTTTTTGACGTAGTTAGCACGTTTGTTAAGGCTCCGGTATATTATAAGTATGTCCTAAAGAAAGTCATGATTACTTCAAATTTGTTTTTTTTATTACTTCTTGTAATTAGTTGTAAGTGTCATCCAAAGGTGATTTTGTTTTTGTTTGATGTTAATTTATTTGTTTTCTTTTTGCGAATTTGTAGTGTCGCTACGTTTTGCGCTAATGTTTTTTTCTTTAGTATGAAAATTTTGTAATTTTTTATTGTCTGACAAATTAGTAGAGAGTCTTGCTGAAGAAGATTTATTTAGATTATAATTTGTATTTCCAAAATAGGCTATCAGGCTAGCAAAAGCAAGCCAGCAAGCTATCAAGCTAAGCTATTAGCAAAATAAGCTAGCTGTATCAAACAGGCCACTGTCAGCTGTATAAGCCGGGTCACTGATGTTCTAAATTCTGTATGTTGTATACCTCAGCCAGCCGTGAACCTTGCATACAAGACTCTCTACTGAGTTGTTAGACTATAAATATGGTTAATAGTGGTTAAGTGTGTGCATAATATGCAGGATTGCTGCCTTAAAGTCTCGGGTTCAAACCCTAAGTCAGGTCAAAATTTGACCTAATAATATTTAAGATTTCTCTGGTCTCTGCCTACCCATATGGTAAGAGGGCATGATTTTATTATATAATCTCTACCTACATCTATGGGAATAAGGCGTAATATTGTTCTCTGTTCTTTACTTATCCCTATGGGAAGAAAGGCTAATTTTATATAATATCTATTCAAAATTGAGTTTTATCCGCTAGCGCTGTCTTATTTTGATACTAAGTTTCATGATTAGAGCGAAACTTACTATGGATCATTAGCTCTGTATAGGTGCCGCCAAACAACTAAAACAATTTCGCTACATCTTAGTAAACGATTTTTAGGTCAGTTTAGGTATAATAGTTTTGCGCAAAGGCGAGGGCGTTTCAGCTTCGACCACCCGACTGGTATAACAGCCAACCAAGTGTTCTCTGCACTGGCTCTACATTCTGTTTACTTTCTAATACTGCAAATTTAAGTTGTTTGGCGACGTCTATACACTGTACCGTCTATGTAAACCCAGTGTACGGAATCGTGCTATAGCTAAATTTTTAGTTAAAAAAGTAATAATTGCAGTATTTTTTTCAATTTTTCTCAATTTACGTGAGTTGTGTGAAACAATACGTAATCTTATTGAAATAAGGTCTTTAAAATAAGTGCAAAAAGTGATTTTTCGACTGTGATTAATAATAATTATAGTTTTTTAAATTGTAAACGTCATTTTCTTACTGGTTTTAATTCTCAAATGTCTTATGCGACGGTAAAATTTACCTTTTGATAATGCAAAACGATCTTACCCCCGGTTTCTGAGTACATTTAGCCGTAGTTTACCAATTCAATAGCGTTTTTTGTATGAGTTTAAACGCTATTTAGATAAACTACCGTTAAATGTACTCAAAGACCGGGGGTTAGTGCGATGTTGATTAAATAAAATAGTTTCTGGGATAATACCCTGCAATATTTTATCTAAAAAAATTCAGCCGTTTTGTAGTAAAAGCGGAACATTATCTACTAAATAAATACACTTGGCGTTTTCTAAATTATTGTCGCATATTTTTAAGGCATTAAAAGAGTAGATATACTCTTAAAACAATTGATGATTTTACTATTTTTGTATCTCAGTGGTTAATAAATAGTCTCTTAGAAAACCACAAAAATTGTCTTGATTCTTAAAAATTGCCTTTTCAAAGGCTGTTTTGGAATAATAAATAAGTTTGATTTTAAAATGCTGTTTATTTATCCTATCCTCGTTCTCATTTCTTGTATTTATTCATATGAAAGATACTAGACTGAAGCTTAATTTCTTTTGTTGTTAATCTAGGGAATAAAACAAAGAATTGTGATGCTCAATATAATATATACATAAATATTCTTCATTAAATAGTTGCTTCATCAGAGTCCGTTGTAGTTTGTCGTTTGCGATTGTTTCGTTTGGAAGTCCTGCGAAATAATGAAATTACTATTCATTGCCGGGAGTTATGAAGACGAAGACCTCCGTGCCTCATAGAGCATGTAAAGCTATCGGTCCTGTGCCTGACCTCTCACTGGTCGTATGTACAAACACCGAACTATGATAGTGAAGAAATAAATAGTGTACCTATTGTACATACACTTGGCACAACTGGACTGGACATTATAAGTGTGCACATTATTCCATGGCAAAACCATTTGCCATTGATTGAAATGTTTAATTCTAACTTATTCTATCTTTTGTTGTGGAATAATACGCACACTTCAGTAAGTATATAGAGTTTCAAAAGATTGAGTGTGATCAGAAGGTGGACCAAAGCAATCACTGAATGGCGGTCATGGAATGGGCGAAGGTCTCAAGGAAGACCTCCATCTAAATGGCCGGACGACATTGTTAAATGTGTAGGGCTGCAATGGATGAGACAAGCGGAGGACCGTATAAAGTGGCGTGCTGAGGGGGAGGCCTATACTCAACAGTGGGTGGAAACGGGCTGATTAGATAGATCAGCTACTTTTGGAGCTGATACTTACGGTATAGTGGTGTATCAGGGCGCCGGCGGGTCGTCGGTGGACCCCTCGTCCGATGACCCGGGGGTCGTTGTAACTCCACCTTCATCAGTCGAGCCTCCATCGGGCGTTGCTGCAGCCGTTGTCGTGTCTAAACGTAATGTGAAGTCAATATTTTAGTCATAAGTTTTAAACTCTCGCGTTGCATGTTTAATGATCAATTATTGTATCAACTACATTGTAAAACTTTAAGCGATTGAAAAGAGTGGCCGTGAGTTTCTTGCTAGCTCTTCTCATAAGGCCCTACCCCCTTTCCGAGCTAGTGGTAGATTCCGTAATTGTAACGATCATAAGTGTCAATATTTGACCTAAATGAATAAATGATTTGATTTTGATTTTCTCGCCGTGCGCCAAAACGTTAGGCATTTTAAGATAAAATGCGTGTTTGCGTTAATTCCCGTATCCTACTATACGTCAATATTTTAGTTTCCGAACGGACTATAAAATGTCAAAAGTGACAGATTTGAAATAGAAACAACCGCCACAGTGCGAGTCAGACTCGTACACGAATTTTTATACGCGCTCAGGTTCCGTACCAAAAAAAATACGAAAAACACATGTTGATTGTATGGGGACACGCATAGTATTTTTTTGATTTTATTTAGTACTAGCTGACCCACGCAACTTCGCTTGCGTTACATAAGCGGTAAATATTTTCCCCGTTTTTGTAACATTTTTCACTGGTACTCTGCTCCTACTGGTAGTAGCGTGATGATATATAGCCTACCTTTCTCGATAAATGGACTATCTAACACTGAAAGAATTTTTCAAATCGGACCAGTAGTTCCTGAGATTAGCGCGTTCAAACAAACAAACAAACCAACAAACAATCAAACAAACAAACTCTTTAGCTTTATAATATTAGTATAGATTTGCTGTTATAGCTGAACCTACATCATTTGTGAAAATTTCAGCGTTGTTGCTATCATGGTTTATGAGATACAGCCTGAAGTCAGACAGACAGCGGAAGGCTTAGTAATAGGGTCCCGTTTTACCCTTTGGGTACAGAACCCCAAAACGGTAAAAAAAACGTTTGGGAACCCCTGAAACATTTATTTAATACTATTTTTTAGTATTTATTATAATAGCGGTAACAGAAATACATCATCTGTAAAAAAGTAAGACAATCATGGTTCATGTGATACAGCCTGGTGATAAACAGACAGCAAAATCTCTGCAAGACTAGAGTATTTCTACTTCCCATACAAATGTATTGTTTTTGCAGTTTCTGTCCGTTCTGTTTGTTCTAAAAGTAGCTTTGTTTTGTTCTTACCTGTACCATCATCGCCTCCGCTTCCGCCACCGCCGCCGCCTCCGCCACCGTCTAGAATATAAAACTTAAATATAATACTACTAATTAATTTAACACCTATTTAATAATTCAACAGTTCACTTTGGCGAGGTGGACTCAAAGCAACCTGATTATTTATTGATCAGTTAAAATTATTTTTTAAAATGTTATTAATATACAAATCATCCATAGGACAACCTTGGCAAGCGTAGCTTAACCTCAGAGATTGATAAGCGTTGCTGTTGTGACTTAGTAACTGATTTGTGAAAAATGAAAATATAAAAATATATAAAAAAAAAATACTTTCTCATTATTTATTAATGGTTAAAATACTAGCTCATTATTTATTCATGGTTAAAATTCTATCTCATTATTTATTCATGAGTTAAAATTCTAGCTCATTATTTATTCATGAGTTAAAATTCTATCTCATTATTTATTCATGAGTTAAAATACTAGCTCATTATTTAGTCATGGTTAAAATACTATCTCATTATTTATTCCTGGTTAAAATACTATCTCATTATTTATTCATGGTTAAAATACTAACTCATTATTTATTCACGAGTTAAAATACTATCTCATTATTTATTCATGGTTAAAATACAAGCTCATTATTTATTCATGAGTTAAAATTCTAGCTCATTATTTATTCATGAGTTAAAATACAAGCTCATTATTTATTCATGAGTTAAAATTCTATCTCATTTTTTATTCATGGTTACAATACAAGATCATTATTTATTCATGGTTAAAATACTAGCTCATTATTTATTCATGAGTTAAAATACTAACTCATTATTTATTCATGGTTAAAATACTTGCTCATTATTTATTCATGGTTAAAATACTGTCTCATTATTTATTCATGGTTAAAATACTTGCTCATTATTAATTCATGAGTTAAAATTCTAGCTCATTATTTATTCATGGTTAAAATACTAGCTCATTATTTATTCATGGTTAAAATACTAGCTCATTATTTATTCATGAGTTAAAATACTAACTCTTTATTTATTTATGAGTTAAAATTCTAGCTCATTATTTATTCATGGTTAAAATTCTAGCTCATTATTTATTCATGGTTAAAATACTAGCTCATTATTTATTCATGGTTAAAATACTAACTCATTATTTATTCATGGTTAAAATACTATCTCATTATTTATTCATGAGTTAAAATTCTAGCTCATTATTTATTCATGGTTAGAATACTATCTCATTATTTATTCCTGGTTAAAATTCTATCTCATTATTTATTCATGAGTTAAAATACTAGCTCATTATTTATTCATGGTTAAAATACAAGATCATTATTTATTCATGAGTTAAAATACTAGCTCATTATTTATTCGTGGTTAAAATACAAGATCATTATTTATTCATGAGTTAAAATACTAGCTCATTATTTATTCGTGGTTAAAATACAAGATCATTATTTATTCATGAGTTAAAATATTTTTTTAGGCTTTGAGTCGTGTGCGTTCGCGCAGCGGAATGTTGTTGAATTTAAAGATATTAATTATGCAGATATTTAGTGTATGACGTCGTATAATTGTGTATGGTAAAAAAAAAATTGTGTACGCAGCCATTGTGGAGAAATTCACCAAAAACTGATTCCGCTGGGCGAACGTTGTCCTGGCGGAACTTATTTTAATCCATAGACTTTAGAAGAAAAGAGGTGTGTCCAAAAATTAGTGTGTATTTGTGTGTAATTGTGTATGTATGAATAAAATGAGTGCATGCATAAACTTCGGAGAAATTCAAGTTTCCGCTACGCGAACGTTTGGCCATTAGCTAGTTTTCATATAAAGCGCTTACATAGAGAGCTGTAGATTTTTACATACGTTGTTTTGAATTTGTTTATATTTGTTTAAAAAACAGATTTAGAAAAAAACGTAGGGCTTAAAAGATAAAAATATAAACGTAAAATACACTTAATAGGTCTTAGTTCTTAAAGTATGCACTTTGGGGTCTAGATTTTCACGTTTATACAAACCTTGTAAGTATCTGAAACATGTTGCCAAGTATCAATGATGTTCCGTTAGTAATTAAAGAGTTAAAGGACAATTTTACCATGAATAGATCACTGTTTACAAAACAGTCAAATATCACGACGTTCTAAAGGAATTGCATGGTAAAATGTATGCCAAAAATTAGTTTATTCATTCAACTATTCACATGCAAAATTTCATGTCATTAAATTTAGTAATTAAAGAAATCAATTAAAATACTGACGAAGCATCGAAAACCTACATAACCCGACCAAGTTCGGATAGCTACAAAAAAGCGTCCATGCAATATATTTAGGTAACATCCCAAAATTTACCGTATAATACCGGTATTGAATTGGTATAGGTGATAACACAGTTGTTGTTTCGATATAATTTAAAGGTCATTTATTTTTGTACACCAAATTGTTGTTCAATTGTTCTGATTTTTCAGCTCCAGAATTGACTGGAATAATTCCGGAGTTCCGATAGGTATTCACATTTTTTAAAAGTTAATATTTTGATTTAATTATATTCTTGTGAACGCACGTAATTTAACGTCTGTGGAATATTCCACAAACTGCTAGTCGAACAGGACGCGCGCGGCTTCCCGCTTGAAACGGTACTTCCATCCTTGAAGAAAAGAGAGGGCAATAATATGTAACATACTTAATAAAAAAAATTTTTGTACACGGATATTTAAATAGAAAAGTACTTGTTAATTGAAGATTTGTTTTTATCGTAGATAGTTGGGTTATTATTAAAATAATATTTTTAATTCAAGAAATGCAATTGTTTTATTTTTTCCTAACGCTTGTGTACGGAACTGTACCATATTAGTAAATACTATATTGTAAGGTTAAGAACGTCTCTTAGATATATGGCTGGGCCGCTTTTTTGTAGCTATCCGAACTTGGTCGGGTTATGTAGGTTTTCGATGCTTCGTCAGTATTTTAATTGATTTCTTTAATTACTAAATTTAATGACATGAAATTTTGCATGTGAATAGTTGAATGAATAAACTAATTTTTGGCATACATTTTACCATGCAATTCCTTTAGAACGTCGTGATATTTGACTGTTTTGTAAACAGTGATCTATTCATGGTAAAATTGTCCTTTAACTCTTTAATTACTAACGGAACATCATTGATACTTGGCAACATGTTTCAGATACTTACAAGGTTTGTATAAACGTGAAAATCTAGACCCCAAAGTGCATACTTTAAGAACTAAGACCTATTAAGTGTATTTTACGTTTATATTTTTATCTTTTAAGCCCTACGATTTTTTCTAAATCTGTTTTTTAAACAAATATAAACAAATTCAAAACAACGTATGTAAAAATCTACAGCTCTCTATGTAAGCGCTTTATATGAAAACTAGCTAATGGCCAAACGTTCGCGTAGCGGAAACTTGAATTTCTCCGAAGTTTATGCATGCACTCATTTTATTCATACATACACAATTACACACAAATACACACTAATTTTTGGACACACCTCTTTTCTTCTAAAGTCTATGGATTAAAATAAGTTCCGCCAGGACAACGTTCGCCCAGCGGAATCAGTTTTTGGTGAATTTCTCCACAATGGCTGCGTACACAATTTTTTTTTTACCATACACAATTATACGACGTCATACACTAAATATCTGCATAATTAATATCTTTAAATTCAACAACATTCCGCTGCGCGAACGCACACTTTGAGTCCACTACGCTAAGTGCAGGTTGGGGACTTTGCATACCTTCAAGAACAGTTCTAAAAGGCTTTCAGGATGTTTTCCTTCACCATTGGATCATAATTATTTCTAATACACACATCACTTGTAAAAGTCATTGGTGTGTTGCCTCGGGTTCGAACCGTCAACCACTCGGGTGGGAGATACCAACTTATACCACTCGGCTATCACTGCTCGTTTTGTAATAAACAAATTTAACCCATTACTGTCCCACTGCTGGGCAAGGGTCTCCCTCCCGTAATGAGGGAGGGGTTAGGCCTTGAGTCCACCACGCTGGCCAAGCTGCGGGTTGGGGACTATCGTTTTGTAATAACATACAAATATTACTTACCTTGCTCGTCTACTTTAGTTCTGTAAAAGTAAAATTGAAATAAATAAAACGAAATTAATTGAAATCAGTTTAATTTTTTGTACATGAATTACTTATTTATTATCAAACTAGCGGTCCCGTGCGGCTCCGCTCGCGTAAATGTCGTATTGTTGTATTCGTTTGAGCACGCGAAGAGTCTGATACTCACATAGTAATATACCTCCACGATAGACCAATCAAAAACTAGCTATTTTATTGGGTAGATACATAAACTAAAATAGTTGAGTTTCATCAAAATTCTTTTTACGCAATATTTGCATAGATTACCTAACTATCATCCGTATTTCAGTAGTTTTGACTTAATGGAGTAACAAACAAACAAGAGTTGACTGCCTCCGTGGCGCAGTGGTTTAGTTCGCCACGCTGCTACCGTTGTGTCGGGAGGTCGTGGGTTCGATTCCCACACGGAACAATTATTTGTGCGATCGACTAATAATTGTTTCGGATCTGGTTGTACTTTGTGTCCGTTGTTTGTATGTTTGTAAAAGTTCTCGCGATACAAGAGCAATTCTTAGTGCGGGAGTTGTAAATAAAAAAAGCATACCTACATCCTTACAAAATGTTATATTTATAATATCAGCTACTTACCCAATTTCCATGAGAGTCTTAGTGACAGGCTCTCCATCCACCATGAACACAGCCTGCTGTATACCTTCTAACGCTTTCGTATATTCAGTTATACGTATAATGATTGAATTGTCCCCTAACTGCGAACAACGTCACACAACAACATTTTAAATGTCAAACAATACTCGACAGTACCGACAGTAGAGAATTGCGCTAAAATTTCATTAAAAAGAGTGGCCTGGAGTTTGTTGGCAGCTCTTCTCATTGGCCCTACCTTCCGAACTGGCGGTAAATTCACTCTCTGTATCATTGACTATCATAAGTGTCAGCATTTGACCTATATGAATAAATAATTTGATTTTGATTTGATTGAAACCAGTCAACAGTGCAGAATTTTGTTTGTACAATACACAGGTACACTCTGTATTCCCTCATTCTTATAGTCCGGTGTAAAACACGACCTGTGATACGTGCTCTGAGACGAAGAAGTATAAAACCTCAACTTCCTAACTCAGTCTTTAAGAAATTCTTAACAGTAGGAGAACTGGGAAGATATTTTTTTTGTGTGACCCAGGATTTGAACTTAAACCCACTGCGCGGGAGTCGCATACACTATCGATTGCGCCAAAGAGGTCATTAGTCTCAGTAGGTACACCGATAACAGTATTTTTTTGAAAGATAGTAGAATTAAATGAGATTTGTTTTAAAGTTAAAACTTTAGAGTAATAGTAATTTTCACTTTTTGAAGTCGTTTTTTTCAACGTAATTCTGTTTTGTTTTGTGTATTTAAAAAAACATTTTTTCTTTTCATTTTTAAAACCAGTAACTTACGGCATAGAACATAACAGAACCAGAGTTAGATCTTCTCGTATTAGCCATTAGAAGCACACCGTTCGATGTTACCTGCAGAAAATTCATACATTATTCATTTGATTATATTTTACCGAATAGTTAATCAACTTACCCCCGGTTTCTCAGTACATTTAGCGGTAGTTTATCTATTCGATAGCGTTAAAACTCATATAAAAAACGCTATCGAATAGATAAACTACCGCTAAATGTACCTCAGAAACCGGAGGTAAGTCAAAGTTGTCCAAGTACAGGTCATACAAACATTAAAATTAGTTGAAAAAAACATTTTTTTTTTGCTTTAGAATACTTCACTTTGAAGTCGTAATTCGTTCAGTTTGGGCCTGATTTAGTAAAAGCCTTTATTCACACAATCTTCCTTCTTTTCTTCTATAATCAAACTTACGCATCTATACTTCTATACTAATATTATAAAGCTGAAGATTTTGTTTGTCTATTTGAACGCGCTAATCTCCGGAACTACGGGCTCGATTTGTAAATATTCTTTCAGTGTTACATAACCTATTTGTAGCGAGAAAGGCTATTATATATCAACACGCTACGACTAAAATGAGCAGAGTACCAGTGAAAAATATTTCAAAAACGGAGAAAATTTTGACCCTTTCTCTGTTATGTGACGCAAGCAAAGTTGCACGGGTCAGCTATAATAATAATAAGATTCGCAAGACATACTTACATTTTCAACGGTACAGTCCGTTCCACTACACTTGTATTGTATTTCCTGTTCAAACTGTTCTCCTGTCTTCGGTGGCGGCACCAGCAAGTTCTCCGGAGTTATCGTTACAGCTATTTAGTTATAAATACAAAAGTGATGATGTAACAAATAGAAAAAAATACGGTCGAATTGAGAACCTCCTCCTATTTGAAGTCGGTTAAAAATACATTTTATCACAACTATGCTATTTCCAATTTTTGACATCGTAAGAAAACGGCAAATGGCTTCGCATTTCTACAAGAACTTTAATAAATAACTAACAATAAACTTACACTCAGCTGGAAAATAAAACAATATTGTAAAAGTATTTTAATATTTATTAAAGCATTATAAAAGTAAAAACAATAATTTAATAATGTCCTCCTAGCCGGCATACGGCTACGGCGGTCAGTTTCATTGAAACTGGCCATCTGTGCACGACGTTGTTTACAATGAGAGTCAAAATGGCGGGTGTACCATAGCGAATTAAATTATACCTATTACCAAACAAATGTACCTATAACGTACTAATTTGTACCTAGCTCTAAAAAATCTGTACCTCTTTCAGAACGAAATTATTTCGAAATTAAGGTACACCCGCCATATTGACATCAAGATGGCGGGTGTTCTATAGTATTTTATTATTTAAACATTACTCATAAAATCTGATTACACCAAAAAATTGTACCTAAAAAGTACCTCAAGTAAATAGTAACACAAACTTGATCAGTGGGATAGTTCCTGAGAAATGAAACAACCGTTTCTCGTTTCCTTAACCGATTCATTGCCACCTTCATTTTCGTGAACATTTCAGCCAGGCCCCATTCATTGGTCGGTGGCTCACCATTTGAGCCATCGGCCTCCCTGAAGGATGACTCAACTGATGAGTCATTGGCTCCTTGTAATGATTTAATGCTTTTCGCCATCATTCGAGCCAGTCTGACAACCAGAAACGTGTTACTGTGTTCTCCTATTCGAATTTGTGGATAATAAAAGTTAATATGGCGTTTCAAGGTAGTATTTGTTGGTTTTAATGAAATATTGCAGAGGTAGTAAACATTTTAGTAGTATTCAATCATTATTTATTATTGTAATATTATTTGTAGATAATCAGGACTACGACGATTTTACTGAATGTAGCCAGGCAATGTTTACTGATTTCCATGATCAACAAATTGAAGATAAAGAAAATCAAGGTTTTCCAAGCTGTAGTCAATCGATTTTACAAAAAAGTGTACCAAAGAAGCGTCCATTCACTCAATCTCGTAATAAATTATTGTGTTTATAAATTTTATAAATATATATATATGTATATTTATTTAAATATATGCAACAAATGCTTGTATAGCGATTTAAAAAATATTCAAGATGTTTTGCGGCAGTTATACAAAAGGTTTATGACACCTGACTAATAAAAATATTCTCTAAATTGAAGGGCCAGGTCTGATATTCACGGAAATGTTTAATGAGATCTGAAAAATGGTAGTTTAAGTGTTTTTTTTTTTTTAATATCCGTTTTTATACAATTTTGGTTTGACTCACCAATTGAGCCATCGGCCTTCCTAAAGGTTTTTTAATGACTCAACTGTTGAGTCATTGGCCATGAATCGGTTAAGTTTATTATTATTATGAATGATTGATCTAGGTACATATTTTTAAATATTTTAGGGATAGTTATTAAATTATAAATCATGAATTTTAATAACGCGTCAAAGTTACGAAGTAGGTACCTCTTTATTTTCGTCCATACATAATGCAATTAGCGATAAGTGAATTCGGAGTTTTGGTTATAAAATTATTGAGATCATCAAAACATTTCCATTGAGCATTACGACGACAATGAGCCCGATAGTGACCAATATTGTGGATGTCTGTAACATCGCCGCCGGACGGTAAAAACTCAATTAATCCAAGAACTTCGTATTTTGTATTATTTAATGTTATTTCCATAGGTATGTCTTTAAGACAAATTACATCTGTTTGATTCAGCTCAAAAGCTATTGTATTACTTAGTTCGTATTTTAATGTTCGTATGCCGATGCAGTCATTACGTCTACATTGTACAATATTACTTTCTTCACATAACATGGACTCTGCCGATTGATTGAGCATTGATATATTTGGCATATTAAAATTAAGTGGCAAAAAAGCATTTTTTCTTTGTAGATTGTTAATGCTACATTCAGTATTCGTACATGATTCTCGTACAGAGGCACTGTAAATTGCGTCGATTATAATATTCTCAAAAATATATGCTATATTGCATTCGCAAGAGTGTGACTTTCCTCGGTGCATGTAAAGAATGCAATGCTAAAATAAAAATAGTGATTACATATCCCACAGAAAATATTGCTTCTTGCAATAGTTTAATTACAGATTTTGATAAAAATGTTAAACATAATATAAGAAAAAAAATCAAACTGTCACCCATAAAGCGAATAGCAATACTAATAGGAGCCACGATCAAAGCTTTTACTGAACATAAGTCTACTAATGATTATCTTGTAGAATCGTTCAGGAAACTTGACGCTAATGAGACATCACCCGACGCCTTATATGTTCGCATCGACATACAACCTTAACTGTTTTCGGAATGTGGACCAAAGAACTAAAGCGTTTTTTTGTAAGTGTATTTTGTATCTTAAAAACGTAAATGACTATGGAACTGCAAAACAAACAATCCTACTAATTCTACTTCCTACTAATATTATAAATGCGAAAGTTTGCGAGGATGCGTGTGAGTGTGTATGTTTGTTCCACTTTCACGCAAAAACTACAAAACGGATTTGGATGAAACTTTACAGTAATGTAGCTTATATATCAGAATAACACATAGGCTACTTTTTATTAACCTACCACGCGAGCGGAGCCGTAGCTCTCAATAAATACGATAGTATTGGATCTCCATGGGATGAAGCTAAAACAAGGTTAAAAATATTCGGTAGAACCATGAATCACATCATCAGTTAATGTAACATCCACAATATTGGTCACTATCGGGCTCATTGTCGTCGTAATGCTCAATGGAAATGTTTTGATGATCTCAATAATTTTATAACCAAAACTCCGAATTCACTTATCGCTAATTGCATTATGTATGGACGAAAATAAAGAGGTACCTACTTCGTAACTTTGACGCGTTATTAAAATTCATGATTTATAATTTAATAACTATCCCTAAAATATATAAAAATATGTACCTAGATCAATCATTCATAATAATAATAAACTTAAGTAAACGAGAAACGGTTGTTTCATTTCTCAGGAACTATCCCACTGATCAAGTTTGTGTTACTATTTACTTGAGGTACTTTTTAGGTACAATTTTTTGGTGTCATCAGATTTTATGAGTAATGTTTAAATAATAAAATACTATAGAACACCCGCCATCTTGATGTCAATATGGCGGGTGTACCTTAATTTCGAAATAATTTCGTTCTGAAAGAGGTACAGATTTTTTAGAGCTAGGTACAAATTAGTACGTTATAGGTACATTTGTTTGGTAATAGGTATAATTTAATTCGCTATGGTACACCCGCCATTTTGACTCTCATTGTTTACAGTGTCCAAGTGTGTGCACAATACATGTGTGCATAGTACACTCTTTATTTCATCACTCTCATAGTCTGGTGGGACGGATAACCGACACGACCAGTGAGAGGTCAGGCGCAGGACCGACGGCTTTACGTGCTCTCCGAGGCACGGAGGTCTACGACCTCAATTTCCCAACTCCGGGCAATCTCTAAAAATGTCATAACAGAAAATCTTAGAAAAGACTTTGGCCCGAACCAGGATTCGTACCCGAGACCTCTCGGGTTCGAAACCCTTATTCACATTACAAAGAATAAAGAAATAAACTAAATGATAATAAGCAACTCACCCTTGTCTGTAATAAGGAAAGAACATTTAATTTATTTATTGAAGAACATTTCGGACAATATGTTTTTCATTTTAATACAATTTCATTTTGATATTTTTAAGACTGCCTGAGACAGAGAGTCTGTTTCATAAAAGTGTATATATACAGGCGAAGTCACGTGCAAATACTAGCATATATTTAAATGGAGTCTAACAATAAATGAGAAGTAATTAAATGAAATAATACTTACTATCAAGAACGGCAACAATCTTGCTGAATTGTATATCACCTTTTTTAAATATGGCAATATATACTCCGGAATTTGCGTCTTCGTAGCTGTAAAAATTGCATTAAATACAGACTAGGTAAGTAACAAACCCAAGTTTAATATGACAATATGCTTAGGTTCCCTCTATAATATGGCAGATTATTAATTCTGCCAAATTCATTTGGCAGAATCTCTTTAAACCGACTACTTATTAACTAGGTACTAAGGCAGAAAAGGCTTCCTTGACCAGCTATGTTGAAGTCGGCTTCTAGTCTCACCAAAAGCAGTAAATACCAGTATTTTACATGCCGCGACTGTCTATTGGAGGTAGGTGGTAGGTGGAGGTAGGTGTGGAGGACACCCACGGTAACCTGAGTTATTAGAACACGATACCCTTCGGAAAGACGGTTTGTCAGACATTCAAGCTTCTGACTTCTAGTAACGGCCCGGAGAAACTCGATATGTACGTGTGATCGTATGTGTGTGTATGTATGGTCGACCATCCAAAGCCCAACCTCGGCAAATGTATCTTAACCTGAGAGTTTTACCCTCGTGGCTGTTGTTACTCTACTACGAGCTAAACCAGCCCTCTTAATCATAAAAATATAAGAAGTTATGAAAGGCTCATAAAGTGTTTTGTTTCTTTCACTCCTTAGCAAAATGAGAAAGAGAAAACATATAGTAGCTTTTTAACTGTCGATGCACACTCATATCTATGATTTAAAGTCCAGTTTAAAGAGAGATACAAACGACAGTACAAGGATACTGTGGAAGAGGTGATTCGCAAAAAATATTGATCGAAACTTCCCGATTTATCTCGTCGACCAACCGGGAAGGTAACTAAAAAAGGTTTATAGTGTGTTTATGAAGAAGAGGGTGAGAATAAAAAGACATACCTAGGAAAGTTAAAGTTAATGACTTTATTCTGCGGTATGACGCTGACTCTGCCCGCAGGTAGGGCGCTCTCCCCGCGACAGACAATGTCTACTATCGTGCAGTCCCCGCACCCGTAGCTAACGCTTTTGTCAAAGTGTTCACCCACCGCCGTAGACACGCGGATCCTTGATGCTTGGAGTACTGAAATTGTTGGCAGAGTAATATTGTTGCTTCCTCTAGATCCAGTGGTCCGTGCAAGTGAAATTATGGTCCGCGAATGATTTTAAAATCTTAAATTTCCAGGATGATTATTACATTTTACTTTTTATATACTTACATAGAGGTTCCTGCTAACAAGAATAATATAAAAGTGGCCCGTGACTAAGAAAAGGTTGGGAACCCCTGCTCTAGGGTGACACCGACAACAAAATATAACAATGATTTATTATTTTGTTGTAACTTATGGTTAATTTGGAATTAAAACATTTTTTTTTTATTGAAATAAATATAGGATTTATAATTTATGAAAATAAATTATAATATTCCTTGAAGTACGAGAATAGTTCTTACGGAGAGTATTTTTTTTTTAAATTTCTACATTCCCATACCAAATATTGTAAGCAATTAAGTGACGTTAGCAGGTGGTACGAAGTTCCTTCATCAACGTTATAATTATTTAGGTATTATAAAAAATAACTTACCATTGGCTATAAATACACATTTCCAATTATTATTCAGTAAACAAAAATAATCATTTGAAGAAATTGTTTTATTTAATTGTAAAATATTACAAACCTTTATCTGTAAATCAAAAAGCAAAAACGTTAATATTTATATTCTGAAGTAAAATTTAATATTTTTTCAATTACTAAGGAACTATATTTACCAGGTTCTGAAATAAACAAATCAGTCAATTATTATGTATGTTTATAATATTAAAGAATCAAGTTAAATAAAGACTTAGCTGTAAGAAAAGGATAGCACATAAGACATTTTCGGCGATTCATAACCCTTCGTTATCACGGGTGAAGCAATAATAGCAACAATTAAAATACAAAAAATAAAATAATGAAATGGCTTACCAGGTGCTGTAATCAGAAATATTATATTAATAACTTCTTAACCTACTTAAAAAATGAGAGGTTTGTTTGTTACCAATTTAAAACTATTAGAAGTTTATCAAATATCATAATGTATTGATTTTTGTTTAGTGATCCTATAAAATGATATTTTGCTGTGGAGCCGGTTTTGTGCCAGACAGCGCGACGCAAATGATGATTATTTTAGTGAGTCTATATAATGAGGCTGTGTAGATACCAGACGAATATTCCAATTTTGATGATTTACCGCATAACAAATAAAAATTCACCATAGCTACAACAGTCGCCATATTGTCAAAATGAAAAAAATCTACCAACTGTGTCAAGTTAGGTACTTATCCTAAAAAATAAAATCTATACTAATATTATAAAGCTGAAGAGTTTGTTTGTTTGAACGCGCTAATCTCAGGAACTAGTGATCCGATTAGAAAAAATATTTCAGTGTCAGATTGCCTATTTATCGAGGAAGGCTATAAGCTATATATCATCACGCTACGATCAATAGGAGCAGAGTACCAGTGAAAAATGTTACGAAAACGGGGAAATTTATGATTCTCTTATGTGACGCAAGCGAAGTTGCGCGGGTCAGCTAGTTTATTATACTTGTTTACTAATAACGTAATTTCCTCACCTGATATAGTAAAAGCTCGCACTCTCTCTTCGCTGCCGTCCTCCACCTGTATGATGGCGTAGTAATCACCGAAGTCCGCCGCGCACGTGTCCTCCAACTCTATCTCTATGTTTATACTACTGTTGGGGCATAACACAAAATATATGTGTAGCAATCCATAGGATCACCATATAGTCCACAAACGCCAATGACGTTTCAAATTTATGCGTGTACTAGAGGCCGCCCGCGACTTCGTCCGCGTGGAAACCCTTCCCGTGTAAATCCCGATCCCTCGAGAACTCCGAGATAAAAAGTAGCCTATGTGTTATTCTGGGTCTTCAGCTACCTATATACCAAATTTCATTGTAATCTATTCAGTAGTATTTGCGTGAAAGAGTAACAAACGTCCATACTTTTTATGCCAGGCTTTTTATCCCGCAGTTCCCGAGATATCGGGATTTACACGGGAATAATAAATTTATAATAATAAATTTAATCCATTAATGTCCCACTGCTGGGCAAGGGTCTCCTCCCGTAATGAGGGAGGGGTTAGGCCTTGAGTCCACCACGCTGGCCAAGTGCGGGTTGGGGACTTTGCATGCCTTTAATAAATTTTAGGCATGCAAGGTTTCCTCACGATGTTTTCCTTCACCGTTGGAGCATGTGATAATTATTTCTAATACACACATAACTTCGAATAGTCATAGGTGTGTTGCCTCGGGTTCGAACCTGCGACCACTTGCGTGGGAGGTGTCAACTTATACCACTCGGCTATCAGTGCTTCACTACACGCTACACGGGAATAACGAGACCTTATATATGTCTCGGCTAGAATCAACTTACTTGTCGTTAACTTTGACGACTCTGTACTTGGACGTGTCCATGTTCTTCACGGCCCCGTCTTTCCCTCGCAGCATGATCGCTCGCAGCGTGCACCTCACACAGCTCAGTTTGATAGAAGTCGTGTTGATCTTCTGTCCAGGGACTATTACTATCATTTGGGTCTCCACTTTTGTTATACCGGGCACTGGAAAAAAAGGAATTGCTATTAAAAATGTTTTATTTTATTTACTAGTGGATCCGCGTTGCTTGCTAAACGAGATGGCGGGATGACCTGGACGCATTTGAAAAGGACTGGTTGGATCTTGCCGCCGCTAAGGGGATATGGAAGAGAAGGAGGAAGGCCTTTGCCCAGCAGTGGGACACTCAAACAGGCTAAGGAAAATAAATTGTATCTATGTTTTTAACCTGTTACTGTCCCACTGCAGAGCAAGGGTCTCCTCCCAAACGAGGGGTTAGGCCTTGAGTCCACCACGCTGGCTATTTACGGGTCTTTGTATGCCCTCAATAAAAAAACGAATACTTTGGAAAAATAAAAGTTTACTTTCAACCATATATTCTAATCCGCTGGGGGATTATTGATTTTGATCTATTTCGTAAAGTTCAGCCTGCGTTTGCATTGTGACCGCAAAGAAATGTGTTTGTTTACGACTTCGAAATTAGAAATCTTGAAATTATCAGTATTATGTAGGGATTAAAAAAAATATTCTTTTAGAGAGGACTTGGTACATAAGAGAAGCGACCATGTACCGCAAAATAGGGTTACTTTAGGAAAAGTTGGGGTAAATTTGCTTTTACAAATAAGTAAATAGTTCAGTTTTTCGGTTCTTGGTACTTAAATATCGCCATGTATAAAATTTTATCATTTCAAATGCCCATTTCTTTCCATTTGAAGCAATCCCTGTATTAAAAAGTAACCCCGTTTTACCGAATGTACAAAACATGTATATTTATTTGTTGATCATATGTACATATGTACGTACTCACCTAACTCAATAAACTTCTTGAAGATGTACTTGTTAGTGTTCACGTCGAGGAACCGCGTGAACAGCTCGGTGAGGAACATAGCCTTGAACTGAGTGAACTTCACCTTGCACTCCACGAAGCCCTCGTCTATTTCAGCTAGGACTAATATACCCTGCAGAAAAACTTATTATTTACAAGCTAACCAACTTAAAAACCAAACCCTACTTCAGACAGTTGTGATGTACTTATTTTAAGTTGACTAATTTTGATGGCAGTGAGTACTACACACATACTCGGTTCGGCATTAATCGGACTTGAATATTTTTCCAAAAAATGCTATTCATTTCATCACTTTCGTCGGGTGGAATGTGTTGGCCTCAAGGCCTAACCGCTTTCTCACTCTGGAGAAGACCCAGCAATTAAATTATGTTAAAAAATCAAGTCTTCTTCGTCCTTTTTTTTTTCGGTCATGAAAATGCATTACTGCATGTTCCGCTCCAGGGAGAAAGCGGGGGTCTGTCGGGCTCTCCCGCCGGCTAGGCGTTCAGACTTTGAAATTTGGGCATACCGACTAAAAACCTGACGGTGTTCCTTCAACAGTCAACATAAAGTGGCCAGGACGCGGTACTTCCAATCAGATACTTTGTGTCCCAGCCGGTGACGGCCCGCCATGAATGCGGGCCCAACTTGGCATTAATCGGTCTAGCCGTGCGGCAAAATCGAATATGTGTAGATGAACCCGATCGACACAAGCCGAACAAGTGAGTCGAGTCGGTTTTGTTGTTCGATCAATATTGCTATTGGAATAAAACAGGCGCTAGCTTTGAGTACGTCACTATTTAGTTTACAATTTTACTTAATCATAATCATTTATTTGCCAGAAATATTCATAATAGGAATAGTTAAGGTCAACTTGGGTAACTTTGAATCATTTGGGTAACATTGAATGGGGGAATTTGAACTAGTTTTGATATTTTTTTCATATGAAACTAAAAAATTAATAAAGATTTATTTTAGTTTTGCAAACTTTTGTCAATTGTGTTGGTTTCATATGAAAAAATAATAGAAACTAGTTCAAATTTCCACTGTGAATGTTATCCAAGTGATTCAAAGTTACCCAAGTTGACTTTATGTATATCATATTGAAATAATAAAATTAACAATAAGTCATCACAGTGAAACACAAATAAAAAAAAAACTTACCTTCATTGGCTAGAAAAACATTTGATAAATTACTAGAAAATACTTTTAATAATACCCAACATGACTGCTTATATGGATTACAATAGATATTTAATTCAATTCAAAAAACAAGACTTGTATAATATGACTTACTTTGGCTGGTATAAATTCTACAAATCCATGACGCAACTGAAAATAAAATAAACTTTAAATTGAACTCAAACAATTAATAATTATAAAAATTTCGTGTATCTATCGACCTATAAAGTATATATTAGGTCGGGGAAAAAGTATTTTCGCATTATAGTATGCATGAATTGTAATAAAATCTTTTCTCTACACAAAAATGCTCGATATTTGGGTACCTCACGAGCTCACTGAAAGAAACCTAATGAACCGTGTACTCATTTGTGATTCTAAAAGCCAAAGAGATTTTATTACAAGTTCATACATACTATAATGCGAAAAGTCTTTTTCCCCGACCTAATAGCTCCCTAATTCTATGTAATGGAATCACGAACACCGTTAAAGGAGATAATTATTTCAAAAACAATATTATTTTATACATACGGTTTTCTCTTTATCGTATGGTAAACGGCGCTGTAAGGAAAAATACAATTAGTTTCATAAACAGTCTTGGAAGATAGTCGACTGATCAAGAGATGTGAAATGAGACTTAAATTTGTAGAGAGCCTGGGTATGCAAGCTTCGCTACTGACCCGCGCCACTTCGCTTGCGTCACTAAAGAGGGAATGGGTAATAATTTTCCCCGTTTTGTAACATTTTTTACTGGTACGCTGCTCCTATTGGTCGTAGCCTATAGCCTTCCTCGATAAATAGGCTATCTAACACTGAAAGACGGACCAGTAGTTCCTGAGATTAGCGCGTTCAAAGAAACAAACTCTTCAGCTTTATAATATTAGTATAGATTAGTATAGATAGTATAGATTGACTCACCAGAGATCCATTCTTGTCTCTCATAGCCATGCCGTCGAACTCGGTACCCTCAGGAATCTGTTGTCTTAACGCGCCGGTCTCATACTCGTCTGCGTTCGGGTTCACATTCTCTTTCTGAGTGTCCTCTGAACAATAGAAGCAAGGACAATTAAAAAAAATATTGCGTAAAGGCGAATCCACGATACAAACAGTACCTCGATTCTCTACTACTATCGACTACCGACAACCGAACTGTCATCGAGAAATTTTGTATGAAAATCTGATCAGCGCCTCTGACGGGCGTCGTAGGAAACATTTTGACAGTACATTCTAAATGTCAAAATTCGATAGCTAGCCGGTTGTCGGTAGTCGATAGTGGTACAGAATCGAGGTACAGGAGACCGAAACACGAGACCGCGGCGATAGTCGCTGATTTTCAAATTGTCTTTGAGAAGCATGTTTCAATAATGTGTTTATTTTCAGTTAGTTAAAATATCTGCAATGCTATCAACGTGCTAGAAAAAAAAGCATTAGATTATCTTACCCGCGACAGCTGAAAGAAAAAATATTTCTTTAGTTCAAAGTAGTATGTAAGTTTTCAAATTTGACAAAATATTTCCCTGGCTTAATATTTTCTGGGATCCGTACAATCGGTACTCAAAGGGCAAAAACGGGACCCTGTTACTGAAACTTCGATCTCATGTAACGATCTTTTTGCCAATTTTTATAATTATAAAATAATGATATGGAAACTCTGTCTAACAAATATTTAGCTGTAGTTTACAGAAAAATTAATTATAAAATTTACACTTACGTGGAATAATTTCTGTGAAAAGAAAAGAAAATGAAATAAATTAACATTTAGAATTTAATTATTTAACGATTATTACTGTTATTTAATAAAAAAATACGAAAAATGTATTTGAATGTATGTTTTAACTTACCATCAGCTATTGAAAGAAAAACTATTTCGTTAATTTCGGACAAAATTTCATATTAATATTTTAATACGAAAACTCTAGTTGGAAAATGTTTGGGGATTTCACTTACCCTCATAATCTTGAAACGTAAGAAAAGAAATTAGTATTCAACAAAAAATATATTACAAAATAATAACTGATAAGTATTACGTTTTTACTGAAACAATATATTTTACACAATTTACCTTCATTAGCTGTAAAATTAAAACATTTGAATAAATAAATTAATAGTTTCAGTCACTTTTGTATTAAAAAAAGTTTGAAAGAAAAAAATTGGATTAATTATAAAAAAAAGAACATAAATCGTACTTACCCGCGTCATCTGTAAAAATATTCATAAAAATAATTAAATATATTTTGCAGCGAGTACAACTCATATAAAAAATCCCATTAATATCCCACTGCTGGGCAAGGGTCTCCTCCCGTAATGAGGGAGGGGTTAGGCCTTGAGTCCACCATACTGGCCAGGTGCGGGTTGGAGATTTTGCATGCCCCCAATAAATGTATTAGTCAAATTTTAGACATGCAAGGTTTCCTCACGATGTTTTCCTTCACCGTTGGAACAAGTTATGTGTGTATTTCTAATACACACATAACTTGGAAAAGTCATCGGTGTGTTGCCTAGGGTTCGAACCTGCAACGACTTGTGTGGGAGGTGTCAACTTATACCACTCGGTTATCAGTTATCACTGCTCTTTAACCATTATTCAACTCATAGGGTGACAAATCAACATCGAGCTATGCTGCGCTGTGCTATGTTTGTGCTTGAGGTTGTATTAAACAGAGCGCAGCCTCACACAGCGTAGCACAGCTTGGTTTGTTTGTATCCTCATTAAAATATTAGACAAGCGAGTTGACCAAACATAGCACAGCGCAGCCATAGCGCAGCATAGCCCAATGTTGATTTGTCACCCATATACTCGTACTAGCTGACCCGCGCAACTTCGCTTGCGTCACATAAGAGAGGATGGGTCCAAATTTTCCCCGTTTTTGTAACATTTTCGCTGGTTCTCTGCTCCTATTGGTCGTAGCATGATGATATATATAACCTTCCTCGATAAATGGACTATCTAACACTGAAAGAATTTTTCAAATCGGACCAGTAGTTCCTGAGATTAGCGCGTTTAAACAAACAAACAACAATATTACAATACAACACTAAACAAACAATATTAGTATTGATTTAAACACAATTAAGATGGCGCCATAAAGATACTCACGCCACAGTTCACTGGCTGACGTAGCTTGGTCAGGTGAAGGTAGACTGAAGATGTAGCCCACTTGGCAAGGGTTCCAATGCTCACAGACTTCCCTGTCAGGGTCCAGTTCTGTCACGAACTTGTATGTCTGTAAAACAGAATTTATTTATTTCTGTAAGGCATTCTCTCTTCAGTGCATAAAACTCTCATATTTATTAGCGGTCAGTTTCATTGAAACTGGCCATCTGTGCAGGACTTTGTTTATAGTGGCCAAGTGTGTGCACAATACACAGGTATACTCTCTATTCCATCACTCTCATAGTCTGGTGGGACGGATAACCGACACGACCAGTGAGAGGTCAGGCGCAGGACCGACGGCTTTACGTGCTCACCGAGGCACGGAGGTCTTCGACCTCAACTTCCCAACTCCGGGCAATCTCTAAGAAATTCTTAACAGAAAATCTCAGAAAATACTTTTTGGCCCGACCGAAGATTCGAACCCGAGACCTCTCGCACGGCAGCCGCATATATGTACTTCCTACCGCGCCACAGAGGCAGTTAAAGCTCTCATAATAAACTGTCTTGAACAAGTGCCCTCATGTCAATTTTGGATTCATCGAAACTACTACACTGACAACCGTTTCTAGAACGTTAATAGTAATAAGTAAAGAAAAAAAAAATACACCGATTTAAGTTGGTGCCAAATCAAAGAGAATTGATCAGGGGCGTAGCTACCGCCGTATCTGCCGTATCAATTATACGGGGCCCCCGGGCGCACGGGGGCCAACAAAAGTGTGTAAGGAAAAAGAAATAATAATTATTATTATATTTTTTTATTATTATTTAATGTAATTTTCTTTTGTGAAAAATCTTTACCCTCAAACAATATAAGGGCCCCCAAACAATTTTTAATACGGGGTCCCGCCAATGCACGCTACGCCACTGGAATTGATTTGCATTTATATCATAAAAAGCGATAAGAAATCTTCAATTTTAAAGAGTATTCTCTATAACATATAACAACATAGAAGAAAGCTAACTGAAAATGTATATTTTGTAGTCTTTTTATGACCGTACATGAGCTACCTACTACTAGAATATAAACTCACCCGATCTGGATAATACCGGTAATGGACGACCACATCGTCAGTATCTTCTAGCGCGCACTTCGCACTGGTGTAGTTCAGTGAAGTTCGTTCAGATGGAGAGCAGCCGATCACAGTCGTGCCGTTACGAGGGAGGTCTGGACCCTCGATCTTGTGCCCTGAGGAGACATAAATAAATGACGGCTCATTCCCAAAGGTGTAGGCAGAGATCAGGGAAGAGTCCTTATTAATAATTCTCTATTCCTAGCCGGTACTCGGCTACAGCGCCCAGAAACTAAGTGGGTTTGTGTTTGTTTATAGTGTCATGTGGTTGTGCACGTATTAAGGCTCTAGACAAACGGCTTACGCTTTCAAGGAGCCTGTAATCTCATCTCTGGGCAGTCATTAAAACATAAAAGCAACGAACACAAGCATAACCAGATAAAATGTTTCTTTGTGTGAATCGATTCCACAACATATAGGCAGGCCCACTTTGAACGCAGAGCCACGATGATTCAATTTTTGACTAGATCCTAGAAACCAACAAAACTCTCAGGTTTTAATCCAGATAATATTAAGTGTTATAAACTACTGATGCAATTTCTCTCTCTCTCGCTCACTCTTTATATAAGTAATACTCACGATTACAAAAGAAGTACTTATTCTCTGCGACATAGAGTTCTTTATCCTCCGCCGAGAGACACGACTCGTACATTATCGGCGACGGTTCTATGTTGTCCTCACACATGATCACTCCTGAACCGTCGGGTTCTTTCGGCGCTCGGTTCGTGGGGCACCGGTACATGAGACCTTAGGAAAATTGGTGAAAAAGATAACTATTAAATGTAGGATCGGCGGATTAAAGAACATAAGTCAAAAATTCGATATTTTTTTATTAGGTCTCTCAACTTCAAATAATTCAATACGCCATCTGACTAAAGCACTTAAGTCACTGAGAAATAATTCCCAGCATACTAAGTGGTCTACCTTATCAGCCTCGCACAATTTGAAAATTCCAAGACGGAATAAAAAACGTTTTTTATTGTTCATGTAAAGTTCGACTTTTTAACTTATGTTCTTTAGTCCACGGATCCTACAAATAATGAAGCCCATCGATGTTCTGTTGGAGAAAGGCCTGCTAAAATATGGAAGAAGTTATACTGACCAATTTCGGGTTGGAAACTTTCAATTCTTTCAAAAGATGTTTAATAACTCGTGCAAGGTTTAATTACGATGATTTTTCTCCTTTACTGTTAGAACACTTGGTAAAATTAACAAATATCTAAACACATTGTTTCATCTATACTAATATTATAAAGCTGAAGAGTTTGTTTGTTTGATTGTTTGTTTGTTTGTTTGTTTCACCGCGCTAATCTCAGGAACTACTAGTCCGATTTGAAAAATTCTTTCAGTTTTAGATAGCCCATTTATCGAGGAAGGCTATAGGCTATATATCATTACGCTACGACCAATAGGAGCAGAGTAGCAATAAAAAATGTTACAAAAACGGGGAAAATTTTGACCCATTCTCTGTTATATGACGCAAGCGAAGTTGCGCGGGTCAGCTAGTTGGCGCATAATCTCTATCAGCAACCACTTCCTTTGGAGGCGAATGCTATAAGTTCTTGTCTATCACTGATTTTAATCTCACAAACTTAACACAAACAGCTTTTAGAGTGATGAGGAAAAGTAAGGATGAATTTGTGGTAGAAATACCGAACTGTCAATTTTAAACTGAACTTTGTAGTCAACATAACTCATCATCAGTCTAGCCTTTCTTCCAACTATGTTGGAGTTCTTCCAACTATGTTGGAGTCGGCTTCCAGTCTCACCGGGTGCAGCTGAATATTAGTATTTTACATGTAGCGACTGCCTACTGAACCTCCACAACCTTTCCTAGGTTACAACACGATACCTTTCGGTAAGACTGGTTGTCAGACTTTCAAGCTTCTGACTACTATAGATCAGTTGACGACTAGAGTTAGTAAGTTAATTTTATTTTGGTTATAGTTGTGTCACAACCAGGATTAAATTTTTAGAATAACACTCAAAAATGTCATGACCACATTTGATCATACCTTTTCTTATAATAGCAGGTGGCTTGTTCCTAATCTCAGCAATAGTGACTCCCTTCTCGCCGTTCTGTATAGCGGTCATGACTCTCTTGTACAAAGTGGTCCGGCGCTCCTGTTCCGCTATGATGTATGGAAGTAACTCTTCTGATAGTACGTCCACCTTCTTCTTAGCTTCTGCGTTCATCTAGAAAGAGTAGGAGAAGATATTATATTTGATAGCTGACCCGCGCAACTTCGCTTGCGTCACATACGAGAGAATGGGTCAAAATTTTCCCCGTTTTTGTAACATGTTTTATTGCTACTCTGTTTCTATTGGTCGTAGCGTGATGTTATATAGCCTAAAACCTTCTTCGATAAATGCTCTATTCTACACAAAAAGACTTTTTCAAATCGAACCAGTAGTTCCTGAGATTAGCGCGTTCAAACAAACAAACTCTTTAGCTTTATAATATTAGTATAGATATTCAGCTATCACGGACCGCTGATGAAACATTACTACTAGCAATGACTTTATATCGATCGGCACAAGCCAAAAAATTGTCGGTTTTGATGTTTAACGAATACTGCTGAACCGAAAATAGCCTGAATTTATAACAACAATTTAGTTTTACTCACTCTGTCAGCATCTCTATTGAATTTAATACCAGTTCCATCCTGAAATATAACAATATGAATTAATTACGAAGTCTGCTTTCCTTCTACAAATATTACAATTCAATCTATTAAGTTTGAATACTTACCACGGCCTGTCTTCTCACGATGTTAGCAAGGTAGCGCCCCCTCCTGGACGCGGGGAGAAGCACACTGCCTGCTTGGACCTCATCCCCAATCTATAAAAATACTGTTCTGTGTTTTACTAAAACTTTATTTTAGAACTCTTAGCTGCTACCAGTTATAAGCCTGTGTCCTCCGCGAATACGTCTCGAACCGATTCCCGCGTTAGCAAGATATAGACGTCGCCAAACAACTTGAACATAATTTGCTGTATTAGAAAGTAAACAGAATGTAGACCCAGTGCAGAGGACCTTTGGTTGGCTGTTATACCAGTAGGGTAGTCGAAGCTGAAGCGCCCTCGCCTTTGCGCAAAACTGTTATACCTAAACTGACCTAAAATTCACTAAGATATAGCGAAATTGTTCAAGTTGTTTGGCGGCAACTTATATGCTGCGCCCAATGCGCCCATACATCATGAGCACAAGCTTCGCGGGGGTTCCAAATACGTGCGAAGCTGACGACGTTTTGGACGAAACAACGAATCGCGGCGAATTCTCCTCTTCTGGATAAGGTTTTTGAGAATGTAGACGAATTGAGAACGAGTTTTTACAGCCATCTGGGTGGACTGTGAAGTCTTATGGTTACTAGGTCAAGTAGGGAGCACTGTAGAGTTTTTAGAGTTCAGGGTTTCTTTATTAAGGAACTAATTAAACCGGTATATTAGTCTACACGCTACACTGTCGAACATTGTTTTTACATTCAGGAAAATCTCAGGTCTTAAGCGCGCTTGTATAAAGAAAAATTCACATTCCTTTAAGATTTCACTTCTTTTTCATTATACTTTTTTAATTTCATGCGTGCATTGTCGGGGTTTTTGTGATAGTCAGTTTGTATCACGTATGGAGCCGAAAAATGTTTTTTCAGCCTCAGAAATAAGTTCTTACTTAGTTAATTAATGTATCACTCTGATTTTCTATTACGTACATAATACGAACTGATGATCAATGACAGCTGTTCTTAGACAATGAAACTTACCGGTGGATAACCACATTTGACATCTAAAATACTATAAAATATAAAAACTATAGATATATATTTGTTACGCATTGTGTTCTCTATGAACACTTAATACTAACTAACTAACTAACTGAAAAGTCTTGTGAAACCTATAAAAGAAAATAATTGCTTTAACAAAGTGGACTGTTAGTTTTGATTTGATAAAAATATTAGCGTTGATTGCAATGGGTATTGTGTTAGTATCGTGGAGTTAATTTTCACAAGGAACTATTATTTTATGTGACTGGTTTTGTGCATTATCAAAACGGCAATGGACTTTATACATATATTTAAAACTAGCTGACCCGCGCAACTTCGCTTGCGTCCAATAAGAGAGAATGGGTGAAATTTTTCCCCGTTTTTGTAACATTTTTTACTGGTACTCTGCTCCTTTTGGTCGTAGCGTGATGATATATAGCCTATGTCCTTTCTCCGGTATCAAAGTATCTCCATACCAAATTTCATGCAAATTGGTTCAGTAGTTTAGGCGTGATTGAGTAGCAGACAGACAGACAGACAGAGTTACTTTCGCATTTATAATATTAGTATGGATGAATTTCTTGTAGTTTATTTGTCACTCACGGTTAGATCTACTGTATTGTTGCTTAATAGCGAGGACCTGTAATTGGCCATCTGTTTTAAAGGTACATTGTTTATTATACTTAGTAGCTGTTGGTCTTCCAATAAATAAATAAAATACATAAATAAATAAATTATCTCGTGGAAAGCTTTCCAAAGAGTCTTGGTCACTACAACTGCTACTACTACTTCAATGCAGTGAAATTGAAATTTAACATAAAATACGCCTAGTTACCGTTTGGTTTTGACTGACACTGATCAAACCCCTCCCGCTAAAGTTAACTTGGGTAACTTTGAATCATTTGGGTAACATTGACATCGGTAATATGAACTAGTTTCGATTATTTTTTCGTACGAAACCAACACAATTGATAAAAGTTTGCAAAACTAGAATAAATCTTTATCAATTGTGTTGGTTTCATATGAAAAAATAATCGAAACTCGTTCATATTCCCACGTTCAATGTTACCCAAATGATTCAAAGTTACACACGTTGACTGTATCAAAACCATGAGTATTTTTGGTATTTAAAAAAGTATTTTTTGCATATCAAATAGCTCTACCGCATGCTATTCCGCTGAAAAACATTGAATTCAGCATACAATTGAAAACACGTGATATCCCAATGCAAGTACAGTCCCTATCTAGTGAAGGTTTATAAACCCTATGCCCTAGCATTTATAAACCGAGGGCATAATAAGTGGACAGTCCCTTCGGAAACTTTCAAAAAAGACTCTTTGTTATAGAAAGGAAAGTAAGTATTTATTTGGATAACCTCTAAAATTTGAGTTTTTTTTCAACAAATAAATTTTAACAGGGAAAATATAACCTTAATTTTAAAAGCTGTCACGAGATGGCGCTAGTCGTATCCTTGATTGATTAACTTTTTAAAAATATTGTCGTTATTTTCTATTTCGCGAGTTATTTTATTTATTTAAATATTTAGAGCGAAGAGAAATCTTCACAACACACTAAACTGTTAAAACGACGCTAATAGAGGAAAGTGTAACGAAAATATTTATTTATTAAATTAACATATACTTGTTATAAAGTCCGGAAGTGTATTTGACTGACTGCTTCAAAAAAAGAAGGGTAATGTTTTACTGAAGACTTAAATAGCGTAAAATAAAGCACCGACCTACTACGTTATAAGATTACTGCCGCCAACTAAATCTACTTATCGTATGGTTAGTGGTCAACCTAGTGTCAAAGTTGTTCAAGCCCGAAGGCTTTTGACATGTCTTAACGACTGTTATCTTAATTGACAACAACCGGGACCGACTTTTAACGTGCCCTCCGAAGCACGGAGACGCCCAGTTCAAATACCACTATGCGGTTGCCCATCTATGGAGTGACCGCGCCAAAGGTTGCTTAACCCACAGATCGTTTACCGACCGGTGAGCGCAACTGGCTATCGGTGCAGGGCTTTATTTATAGTGTCCAAAAGTAACAACCATTGAGAGATCAGGCGCAGGACCGGCGGCTTTACGTACTCTCTAAGGCACGGAGGTCTTTGACCTCAACTTCCTAACTTTGGACATTTGAGAAATTCCTAACATAAAAAATTTGGAACTACATTTTAGCCCGACCCAGGATTCTAACCCGGGATCTTTACGTGGTAGTCGCATATACTACCGGCTGCGTCACAGAGGCAGCTAAAATATTCTCTATACTAATCTATACTAATATTATAAAGCTGAAGAGTTTGTTTGTTTGAGCGTGCTAGTCTCAGGACCTACGGGTCCGATTTGAAAAATTATTTCAGTGTTAGATAGCCAATTTATCGAGGAAGGCTATACGGAAATCACGATACGACCAATAGGAGCAGAGTACCAGTAATTTTTTTTACAAAAACGGGGAAAATTATGACCCATTCTCTCTTATGTGACGCAAGCGAAGTTGCGCGGGTCAGCTAGTAAGTTATAACATACAAGCAACAAACACTGCTATAACATAATCCATCATTTTTATTATTACGGAAAGCGAAATCGTAAACGATTTTTCCAACCCACTTTTTTCTAGTAAATTGTTTTTTAATGTGGCAACACTTTCAACCATAGACATTATTGTGCATTATTAATTTAATGTCGTACACAATAGAAGAGATTACATAAAAAAACAACTTTCGAATTATTGAAACTGCGTTTGGCGCCGTGTTTAACGTGTGGCGGGTTCGAATCCCGATCGGGACAAATATTAGGTCGGGGAAAAAGTCTTTTCGCATTATAGTGTGTATGAACTTGTAATAAAATCTCTTTTGCTTCAAGAATCACTAATGAGTTCACGGTTCATTAGGTTTCTTTCAGTGAGTTCGTGAGGTACCCAAATTGCGAGCTTTTTTGTGTAGAGAAAAGATTTTATTACAAGTTCATACATACTATAATGCGAAAAGATTTTTTTCTGACCTAATATTTTGTTGGTAAGCAAAAGTAAATATTTTAATGCCTTAACCACTGCGTCTCGTCGGTCGTCAAAAGTGGAAAATTGTTTTCATTTATTTGCTTGGCTTCCTCTCTTTATCTTGAGCAGTCTTCTAAAATACAAACAAGTCTTCTAAAATAACTTGTACAATTTTAGTCGGTAAATGTTCACATTAAAACATCATGCTAGAATGATTGAAATGAATACGCCATTTTACCTATTCGAAGTAGCACAAGATCTTGTTGGTTTTCTTTTAAAATGGCGCTGAAAACTCGGTCAGGTGAATAACTGTTTAGTTGACAAAATCACCAACAAAAATTGCCATGGATGTAGATGTTATGACGTAGGCATCCGCTAAGAAAGGATTTTGATCAATTCTACCCCCAAGGGGATCAAATAGGGGATAAAAGTTTATATGGAACTTTGACGATTTTGAACCGATCGGGCTAAAACTTTGCATGCATAAAGCTGCTATCACGTAAGCATTCCCTAAGAAAGGATTTTGATTTATTCTTCTCCCAAGGGGATAAAATAGGGGATGAATGTTTGTATGAAAATTCTGTCCTAAGTCACAAACGACGGACGAAGTCGCGAGCAAAAGTTATTCAGTAATATAATTTTATTTTCTACTTAATTTTACGTATTTTGGTTTTTCCTTCTTAGTAAATGTTCCCATTTCTCTAAAGTGTTAAACGTTTGTCCTCAAACATGCGAAAGTTTGTTGTAAATTGAATTAGTTGTTTAGTAACTTAATGTACAAAACAAACTAACATGACTAGCCTTAACTAGCCTCTTTTTAGAGGAAATAAAGGTAGCTATAGAAAGTATAGATTTCATATTAAAGTTATTTGTTTTAATTCATGTTCTTTTAAGATAACTACCGCACTAAGAATTGCTCTTGTATCGCAGGGACTTTAACAAACATACAAACAACAGACCCAAGGACAAAAAAGATTCCCGCAATAAGAATTGCTCTCGTGTCGCGGGAACTTTAACAAACAAACAACGGACACAAAGTACAACCAGAAAAGAAACAACTATTTGTGGATCTCACAAAAAATTGTTCCGTGTGGGTCTCTAACCCACGATCTCCCAACTGTAGTGGTGTGACGACTGCCATAACCACTGCACCACGAAAGCCGTCAAAAATGTCCTTTAGTTACATAAATAGTATATTCATAGTGCCTCATGATGTTAGCTGCATCTGATGAGACTGGAAGCCGACTCCAACATAGTTGGAAAAACGGCTTATTGAGCTGATTGAGTTGCATTAGAAGCGCCCATAGCCAGTTGCCATTTGGGCTCGGTGTCTCCGTGCTTCGGAGGGCATGTAAAACGTCGGTCCTGGTTGTTGTCTACTAAAATAACAGTCGTTAAGCCATGTCAAAGGCCTTTCGGGCGGCTTGAACAACTTTGACACTAGGTTGACCACTAACCATACAATAAGAAGAAGATTTGAACCCAAAACCCCTTGAGAAAGGGGCCAATTACCGCGTAAAAATGCACATAATAAGTGCCATAGTAAATAGCAAGCGCAAAACAAATACATAAAAAAAATATATTCACGCATGCACAAACTACTTTATACTTTCGCCCGGCGAGTCGCGAATAACAGTACCACTGTCATTTTAGTACCAATCTGACCGCGCGCGGGACTGCACGTCAATTTTTCGCGCGCTTCCGACATTTTCGTAAAAATTTCGTTTAAAAACCTCGTGTGTTGTTTCGTAATGTTATTTTTTGTTTGAATATAAGTGTTTTTTGTAAATTTTAAGTGTTTTTTGGTAGTTTTAAAGTAATTTTGGTGTTAAAATTTCTTATTTTCTCGTGCATGTGTTGATTCCAAGTTTGTGTAAGTATTGGCTATCGTAATCGTATTAATTATTATGATTTTGTTACACTTACATGTAAAATTGGTCGTTTTGTATGCAAATTTCCGTTTAAAATACAACAGGCGATAGTCGCTTTAAAATTTGTATAGATCAATTTACAACTAGTTCGTTCCCGCGAAATAATCTAAAAAGATTTCTAGATCGAAAAAGTATGTTGTATCTTGGGATTTTAGATTAAAGACTTTATGCATGTTAAGTTTTGTCTCAATTCGTACAACCTTTTATGCTAGCTGACCCGCGCAACTTCGCTTGCGGCACATAAGAGAGAACGGGTCTAAATTTTCCCCGTTTTTGTAACATTTTTGGCTGGTACTTTGCTTCTATTGGTTGTAGCGTGATGATATATAGTCTATAGCCTTCCTCGATAAATAGGCTATCTAACACAATTTTTTTCAAATCGAACCAATAGTTCTTGAGATTAGTGCGTTCAAACAAACAAACTCTTCAGCTTTATAATATTAGTATAGATAGAGTTATTAGCTTTCATTCACCCATTCCCTAATACCCCTAAATCTTGCAGTTATAATACTTTTGTCAATCGTACTAAGTGGTATTCTCTGATCTCTGCCTACCCCTATGGGAAGAAGGCGTGATTTTATGTATGCAAGTATGAAGTATTTTTGTCCTAATACTGGACCGCACATGGATGGTTACCTTGGATAAATAGAACTTTATTTGTAAATCCAGGTCATTGTCTATCTGTATGCCGAATTTGGTCCAAATTAATTCAGCAATTTATACACAAAATACAAACAACCATCTTCAGAAAATTTAGTTGAGTAAGGAACAAAACTGAGAAGTTTGATTCATTACCATTGTTTTTGTAAGTAATTGTAAAACATTTTTAATGTTGACGTAAGACTATTGAATACATTCTTAGATAAATTGACTTTAAAAATAACATCGCTCAAATAGTTTCTATCAGGTAGATAGTGGTAGATTCAGTAATTGTAACGACTATCATAAGTGTCAATATATTTTTACCTAAATGAATAAATGATTTGATTTTGATTTTTGATTTTATCTAACGGAAATATTTTTTTTTTTTTTTTTTTTTTTAACGACAACTCCCGCACTAAGAATTGCTCTTGTGTCGCGGGGACTTTTACAAACATACAAACAACGGACACAAAGCACGACCAGACCCGAAGCAATTATTTGTGGATCGCACAAATAATTGCTCCGTGTGGGAATCGAACCCACGACCTCCCGTTGCAGTGGTATCGGCGTGGCGACCTAAACCACTGCGCCACGGAGGCAGTCGAAATCATTAAAATATTCTGCAATTATCACAATATACTTTAAGAAAATCTGTATGTTTTCTTCGAACTTCGAATAAGGCTTTGAGAAAACCACACCAAGCACCACACTGCAGGATCTTCGGAAAGGAATCCCTCATCCCCTTTAAAACGACGCGTAGGTTAGCCTAGCCTTGGGACTTTGCACCACTTCAAAAACTGTGTTAAGGATTCGAAGGCATATAAACCTTAATATTCCTATATAGCTTCTGCCGAAACCTTAACTGGCGTTACACAAAGCTAAATAACACTAAGCTTGTTCCTTCGACGACATCGCAATACAAGTGTAAGCCCATCTTCTCGTGTGTCACCGAGGTCGAGCCGAGTTAGTTCGCGATCTTAAAAACCGTTTTCTTAAAGTTCGTACGTCTATCACCCACTTTAGAGTTTGGGAGCGTATTAACTAAAAGTTTCGACTTTCGAAGTCGCAATCTCCTTACCTTCCCACAAAGCATGGCTTTTAAAAATGCATTTAGTATCATCAACCATTTACGTGAAATAATATTATAATGCAACGGGTCTTAAAATTAGCAGCAAATTAGGTATCCTAAAGTTTAAAAACGTTCATTTACGTGAAAGTTATATTACTCGACTATCGCTGTTATAGGAGGAAAATTTAAAATTGGGGGCGTAAAATAAACTGAAAGTTCCGACTTTCGAAGTCGCAATCCTTCCCATATCGACAAAGCTTGGCCTTACAGATCGTTTCCGCGCCGTTCACAATTAACTACAAGCTATGAGAAAGACGGACATAAACAGAGTATTTATATGGATTTATTCTCATAACATGTTGTAGTTTAATAATATTCTACTTTCAATAAACTATCTGTGCCTAGTATACGAAGGGCGTTCGTGTGATCGTACCCGTATAATAATAAATGTCTAAGTACTAGCTGACCCGCGCAACTTCGGTTGCGTCACATAAGAGAGAATGGGTCAAAATTTTCCAAGTATTTTTTACATTTTTCTTTGCTACTCCGCTCCTAATGGCCGATGTTATATACCCTATAACCTTCTTCAATAAATGGACTATCTAACACTGAAAGATTTTTTCAAATCGGACAAGTAGTTCCTGAGTCATCACTAGTTCCAACAGTGAAGGAAAACATCGATGAAACCTTGCATGCCTGAGAGTTTTTTAGAACAGTTCTTGAAGGTATGCAGTTTCCAACCCGCATTTGTTAAGCGTGGTGGACTCAAGGCCTAACCTCCCCTTATTTTGACAGGAGACCATTGCCCAGCAGTGGGACTAGTAAATAGCTAGCTTAGTGCTATAATATTCTCTCCAGCCATCCTAAGTTACGTGTGAGATCTAAAATCTAGTTTTACTAGACATGAATGAGAACCGGTATAATTGTAACCCGCGTCAACTAGCTAAGATAACAACTAACTATATTTAATTCTATACGGTTAACTGTACCTCGATTCTCTACCACTATCGACTACCGACAACCGGCTAGCTGTCGAAAAGGTTGTTTGACAATCGGTACAGCGCCTCTAGCGGGCGTCGTGGAAACTATTTTTGCAGTACATTTTAAATGTCAAACTTTTCATACTCGAAAGTTCCGTCTGTACAGAATATTACTGACTGCTAATGTTCCTGAATTCCGATATCCGTACTACAACTTAGTTTTTTTTTATCAGGTCACATCTTAAGCAGTGAGAGCTTTTTTATTTAGCTAGTTTTATTAGGTCGGGGAAAAAGTCTTTTCGCATTACAGTACCCATGTATGAACTTGTAATAAAATCTCTTTGTCTTCAAGAATCACAAATGAGTACACGGTTCATTAGGTTTGTTTCAGTGAGGTACCCAAATATCGAGCTTTTTTGTGTAGAGAAAAGATTTTTTTACAAGTTCATACATACTATAATGCGATAAGACTTTTTAGCCGTCCTAATATTTATGAGATCTTTTTGTAGAGTCAAATCTGAGATAACTGTGATGCCGCCCCACTGAAACGCAGCAGTATGTTACGTATGCAAGGAAGTAATATGGAATAACCTTTCACCGTTTATGCAGAGGTTCTCAACCTGTGCGATGAAATAATATAAGTGGTAGTTTTTACTGTGTTTGTGACGCAATGGAAATGAAAACTACGCCAAGATCTGGATTTTATTCTTGGGGTCTAATAGTGTTCAGGTTACTGAATTATTTCAGAGTTCTTTTCTGGCAGTATATTACCTATTATTTTTCTAGCGTTTATATAGAGTAGTCATCTTAGTTAGGGTGCGCAATGTGCGCATGTTGTTTATGATCTTGCACTTAAAATCGTTCGTTTAGGCGGTTTACCATGCCATTTTAATTAAATTAATAAGAGTTAAAGTTATGGCAAACACGAAGCTCCAGCAGTTGCTTAATAATAATTAATTGGTCAAATATCATTTATCTATACTAATATTATAAAGCTGAAGAGTTTGTTTGTTTGTTTGAACGCGCTAATCTCAGGTATCTACTACTGGTCCGATTTGAAAAATTATTTCAGTGTCAGAAAACCCATTTATCGAGGAAGGCTATAGGCTATATATCATCACGCTACGACCAATAGGAGCAGAGTACCAGTGAAAAATGTTACAAAAACGGGGAAAATTATGATTCAGCTAGTGACATAATAAATTGTATTATTGTTGTATCTCCGACACAAGATTACTCCTTGTTGCACTGCTTTTAAAAAAAAGTATGAAATCTCATCGAAAAGGTTAAGAGCCCCTGGACATGTTACAACTGTGCTGACCCCGTTTCTCTTGCTAAATCTTACGGTAAATGTCATTATTTTGATGCTTGCTCTCTTTCTGTTTCGTTAAGAAGGAAAGAGAGGTGACTAATTAGCACTTGTAGTGTTAAGATTCTGTTTTAGATTAATGACTTTTAAACATTTAGCTCAGGTCATTCATATTCTTACAGATACTTGTGCATTTTTGTACAACAAAACAACAATACATATGTAAAAATGTCCTCCTATTAGATATTTAGCTACAAAAGTTAAATCAGTTATGTTAAAAGCAGATAACTGTGCAATTTTGTTTACCTACTTATATAATGTCACATACACCCTATATTCTATTATTATTATACTCAGTTAATGGTAGTTAAAGACGGCTTCATGTGCTCTATTTATTAGGCACGGAGGACTACGAACTCAACCTGAAATATGACGATAAATAGTTGAAGTCGTCTTGAAAAATTGTACGTATATACCTACGTTACACAATATCACGCTTGTTATGCTTTAAAGTTTACGCAGGGTTGTATGAAATGGGTGTATTTCTTACAACCCTGCGTAAACTGCGTAAACCTTCGCCATTAACAGTGTTAGTCCCATGTAATAGGGGGCGAGTCTAATACCATATACACACACACATTACACAAAGTCATAAACATCTTCGCATACTTTAAGGTTAGCATAAAACAATGCCTACCTAGGCTGCTAAAACGTAGTGCACTGCTCATCAAATGATTGCAAGTATATAGCCTACCAAGCGTTCAGTATTGCACATGTAATTATAACTTCCTGAAGGCGCTCAGTCAGTTGCAGCCACCCCGGTCGTATGCGTAATCACTGAGGTCTAGAACCTTTTACATTACCTGTTATTTATCTACTTACTTACTAGCTGACCCGCTTAACTTGCGTCACGTAAGAGAGAATGGGATTAAATTTTTTTTAAGAATTTTCCTTGTTTTTGTAACATTTTTCGTTGCTACTCCGCTCCTAATGGTCGTAGCGTGATGTTATATAGCCTATAGCCTTCCTCGATAGATAGGCTATCCAGCAGTAAAATATTTTTTCAATTTGCACCAGTAGTTCTTGAGATTAGCGCGTTCAAACAAACAAACAAATTATTAATCAATCAATTTATATGTGAAACTCTTTCGTTACCTATGTATACCGAGTGACTGACTGATGGACAACGCACAGTCGAAACTACTGAGCGTACAAACTTGACATTTGCTATGAACATTCCTTAGCAAGTGTAGGGGAGCACTAAGATAAGATTTTTTATTGATTTCTTCTCGAAGATGGTGAAATTCTATGCAGACAAAGCCGCGGCCGGAAAATTAGTTGTCCATTAAATTCTATTAACTGTACCGCGCAGTTTCGCTAACGTCTATTGACGACCGCTAATATACCTCTTTGAAATTCTTCTTAACCACAAACTATAGGAATTAAAGAGTATCATATTACCTGTATTGCATTACTCAGAGTATTACGTGGATAATAATTACTTCCTAGCTTCGTAATCGTTACATCGTGTGGTGTCTATGCAAGACAGTTTGTAGGGTTGATGCTCGGCTATAGGTCGTAAAGCCCGGTTTCCATCGCAAGCGAAATGATTTCGTTTAACTTCCAAGCGCGAACTGTATTTCTATCATCAAATGGAATTCTAAAGTATGCATGCAGTTTGCGGAGAAATAGGCTTAAAGGTTTTAGAGTGATACGAATTTAGGTAGGAGAAAATTATAAGACGATTCTGCCATAAATAATGACGAGAAATCGATCTTTTTCTGATATTTCTTACTTCTATGTCTATTAAGTACTAAACAGGTACTTATACTGGAATACAAATCTGGATAAGAACGTAGTTTAGTAACATGGAAGTAGTAGGAAGACATAAACCGACAGCTTTTCAGTTTGATAAAGGATCAAAGTGGCACAGCCTTATTATTTCCAAGATGGGTGGTAATTTTGCTAGTCGTTTATCGTGAATAGTAAGCCCTAACTACCTATATATATAAAAGTGAATGCCACCAAAAACATTCTGTATAAACCTCAAGTCTCGCAGCTCAGGCTTTCTGGCGTAAAAAGTAGTGAGATCTATATAATACCAAGTCGATTAATCTATTTCGTCTCTACTTAAAGGACCTTCTGTCTTAAGTTATTACATAAGTTATTATCATGCCAATATTAAAAATATTTAACGTTTAAAACAAATAGACCGACCTGGCCATCGCATGATTTGTATGTATTACACTACACAGCACGACGAGTAGTTAATGCTCCTGAAATTTTAATGGCGAATTTGTGTTTTTATGCGATGACCAAGTCGATCTATTTGTTTTAAACGTTAAATATTTTTAATATTGGCATGATAATAACTTATGTAATAACTTAAGACAGAAGGTCCTTTAAGTAGAGACGAAATAGATTAATCGACTTGGTATTATATAGATCTCACTACTTTTTACGCCAGAAAGCCTGAGCTGCGAGACTTGAGGTTTATACAGAATGTTTTTGGTGGCATCTCACTTCTTTTTGTAGAACGAACATAAGTCCAATTTGTATGGAAAGACGTTTTTTCTTACAATTCAACATATTTTCCTATGGGAACGTTGTTTAGTTTCATGGGCTAAACACCCTTACCCACCCTATATCCCCTCCCGTTATGCCTCATATAGTATGTACCTATCTACACCTATTATTTATTTATTATTTTCTACAGTAATAATGAAGTAATAATGATTCATTAACTGCAAACGTAACCTTGTAATCTTATACATTTATATGGGAGTACAAAGTTATTGTTGCAGTTGGTGTATTTAGAAAACTGGACCGAAATTAGAAAATATTAAATTTTTCCCAAGATAAAGACACTAAACCCTATTTGTATTCTAAATTTTAAGCTTCTAAGTCTGCTAGAAGTACCTTAGACTTTTGATGATCGGTGAGTCAGTGAGTCAGTGAATCAGTGAGTGACAAAATTCAAAATTTTAACAAGTTGTCATTCTTAAACTACTGGATCAAATTGACTGAAATTTTAAATATACCGTGTTTATACAATGACTGATTAGTTGCTGAAAATTCAGGCTTCTTGTTTTATCCACAACGACATTATAGGGGGGTCGAAAATAGCCCGAATTGCTTCGAGAAAAGATGGTACGGCCGTGCCGCTTTTTTTTGCTCGACTTGCGGGGGCACTTCCGTGCCCCCAGATTGCTGTCCGTTAGTCTCGCTACAACTCGAAAACAGCTGGACCGCTTTGGCTAATTTTGGTCTTGAATTATTTGTGGAAGACCAGAGAAGGTGTAAAAGGTGAATAAATTTGAAAATGCGCGGTATAAAAACAAGAAAGCGTGAGCGGAGCTGCGCAGGTCAGCTAGTATTTCTGTAGATATTGTTATGATTCGAGTATAGTACCTAAGTACCCGCGACTGGTTATAACCGTTATTCGAGATGGAAACTCTTCCTTTGTGGTTTCAATTCCTGTTTCTAATAATAGCAATAGAAATGCATACTGTATTTGTTTATCTTACTGATGATTTTCATCTAGAAATTGTTTGTAAACTGGATGTGTAACAGAACTTTTGTAAAGAGCGGGATTGTTTGTTTGAACGCGCTAATCTCAGGAACTACGGGTCCGATTTGAAAATTCTTTCAGTGTTAGATAGCCTATTTATTGAGGAAGGCTATATATCATCACGCTAGGACAAATAGGAGCAGAGTACCAGTTAAAAATGTTACAGAAACGGGGAAAACTTTGACCCATTCTCTCTTATGTGACGCAAGCGAAGTTGCGCGGGTCAGCTAGTAGAAAAATATAGTTGGAGAAAAGATGGTTGGATGTTAAAGGTCCAACTAACACGTCTAGCGCAAATAAAGCGATACTTGAAAGTACTTTTTTAATTATAATTTTATTCCCAAATTTTCGATGTTTTCTTTTTAGCTGTAAATTGCCTGTAAGTGAATGAGCACTAGGCAAATTCACAAATTACTAATTTGTGTTTGTAATTTGAAATTAGTATACGAGAAATATGTATAATTTATTGGCGATCCTAATAAATAAAATGCCATCAAAAACATCCTGTAAAAAACCCCAAGTCTCGCAGCTCAGTCTCTCTGACGTAAAAAGTTGTGAGATCTATATAATACCAAGTCGATTAATCTATTTAGTCTCTACTTAAAGGACCTTCTGTCTTTAGTTATTACATAGGTTATTATCATGCCAATATTAAAAATATTTTACGTTTAAAACAAATAGAGACAGTCAGATGAATTACTTAAATCGGTTTGTGATACAATTAGAGTCACATTGAAAAAATGCCGGCTAGACATGACTCATGCAACGCCAAATTTTAAATTCTATAAGAATTTTGTTCACGTGTATCATGAACTAGCTGACCCGCGCAACTTCGCTTGCGTCACATAAGATAGAATGGGTGAAATTTTCCCCCATTTTTATAACATTTTTTACTGGTACTCTGTTCCTAGTAGTCGTAGCGTGATAATAGGTAGCCTATAGCCTTCCTCGATAAATGGGCTATCAATCATTGAAAGAATTTTTCAAATCGGACCGGTAGTTCCTGAGATAAGCGCGTCCGAACAAACAAACAAACAAACTCTTCAGCTTTATAATATTAGTATGGATTATTAGAAAGAATTACAAGTAAATGATTCATGTTCAACTCTTGGGGTCAAATTATAAATACTTTGGTATTATAATGAACTGTTCATAGTACGCGGCGTAGTATTGGTTGATACGTATATTAACCTTCAAGGTTAGAAAGGGGTAGGTATGGTATATAACTATCAGAAGTTTTGATTTAGATTTAGAAAAACTGGACTGCTCACTGATTTTACACACCCCAGATATCAGCAACGATAAATTAAATAAGAATCTGTATCTGTACTTATCCTACTAATAACTATTACTAACTAGCTGACTCGCGCTACTTCGCTTGCGTCACATTGCATCACATAAAATGTTACGAAAAATGGGTCATAATTTTTCCCGTTTTTGTTACATTTTTCGTTGTTACTCCGTTAATGGTCATAGCTTAATGTTATATAGCCAATAGTCTTCCTCAATAAATAGGCTATCGATCAGTAAAACAATTTTACAAATCGGACCGGGAGTTCCTAAGGTTAGCGCGTTCAAACAAACTCTTCAGCTTTATAATATTAGTATAGATACGATAATTCGTGAGGATGGATGTAAAAACTACTTCAACCTGGATAAAAAAATGATACTATTTACCTAGGAAAATCTTATTACATAGACGAAGTCGCAGGCAGACACTAGCCAGGTATAATATACCTATTATATTGATAGAATCCACGTTAACACATCACGTGTTTGCATGCATTGGCTTCTCTTAACCTTACGTTTTATTTCATTACTTAGAAACTAAACTGTCGTCTAGATCCCGACTTTGTACTGTTTTTTTCTTTATTTCATACCTTTTATAGGTTGGTTAAGTTCGTTAAGCCATGTCAAAGGCCCTCGGGCGGCTTGAACAACTTTGACACTAGGTTGACCACTAACCATATGATAAGAAAAAGAAGAATAGGTTGGTTAAGTTAGGTTTAGCCATTCTAATTTCCCACCACCAACTTTCTCATCATACGTAGCTATTTATGACCCTATCCGAGTAAATTTTCAGACATTCGGTTATCTTCCCACTTTTACACCTACAACTTTTAAGCGGCTCAATCGATTTTCATAAAAATGGTTAAAAACACTCGCACATAAGTCACCTTTAATACAAAAAAACTAAATTGATATCACTGCATCCGTTCGGGAGTTATGATGCCACAGACAGACACGTCAAACTTATAACACCCCTCTTTTTGCATCGGGGGTTAAAAAGACTTTTTTAGCTTCGGAGTCAAATGCTGCCATTATAATATTATGTGTACAAGTCGCAAGAGTTAAAAATCGTTAATTTATCAAAGTCGATTTAGTTATTTACCATGACAGCGCGACGGACAGGCAGACAGACAAACAGACAAACTTTCGCATTCATGAATAGATAGTCTCCTTTGCACTGGCGGTTCAATTCCCACCGTGTCTCACAATAGAAAATATGACAGCTAATTAATACACAACACACGGATATAATTAATTATCTTATTGTATTTCGGAGATCGAACCCACGACCCTTCCCGCCAAGGTTTTGTAACTTCCTCTATTCGTGTTTTGTTTCCGATTCTTTAAAATATCAGTTGAAATAAACGTCTACTTTTCAAAGGGGAGAGCAATTTTAACGTTTGTGGGTTCGACTACCACTCGTGGAAGGCTTGAAATCTCGCTATGATTGCTTGCTTTATCGGAGAAAGAAAATTATCATGAGCAAAACTTGAATATAAATAGATGTTGAAGGAATGATAAGTCTCTGACAGATATTAGACTGGTCAAGTCTAATATTCCTTAAGATCCTTTCTTATTCCTTAAGATCAAAACAAGAATGGACTTAAAACCTTACCAAACCCACCCCCGCTATCAAAATGGTAGAATCAAGATCTAACTCCTTATTCCCTCTCAAAGCCTTACCCCTATCTATATTTCGTAGCAGACCCGCTATACTCTCAAGACGTAGCTACTCTTGGACCCAGAAAGACCCAACCCGCATTTTTCTACCGTGGACTCATTAGCCTTAGTCATGTTTTCAGTATAGTAGAAGACAATGACATGTCACACGCAGAAGGCATGTCCATCAGTCTAAAAGCGATTCTATTCCCGCTCCTAGATAAATAAATATTATTGCACAACTCAAACACGGTCATTTGATTCCAAACTAAGCATAGCTTGTACTGCAATCAAATCTATACTAATATTATAATCTATACTAATATTATAAAGCTGAAGAGTTTGTTTGTTTGTTTGTTTGTTTGAACGCGCTAATCTCAGGAACTACTGGTCCGATTTGAAAAATTCTTTCACTGTTAGATAGCCCATTTATCGAGGAAGGCTATAGGCTATATATTATTACGCTACAACCAATAGGAGCAGAGTACCAGTGAAAAATGTTACAAAAACGGGGAAAATTTTAACCCATTCTCTCTTATGTGACGCAAGCGAAGTTGCGCGGGTCAGCTAGTAACTGATAATACTTATATACTTCTAAATACATACTTGTATAGATACATTAACTTCCTGGCTAGAACAAATACTCGTGCTCATCACACAAAGATTTGTCCCGGGTGGGATTCGGGACCACACGCGGCGCTACGGTTATTGCGGCGAGGTGACCGCTCAACCACTGCGCCAAACATGCAGTGTCTCAGATAGTGTGGTCTTAAAGCTTTACTTCTCTCGTTACAAGAGTACTCTAGGGCCCAAAACCAGTACACACAGGTCCCGTAAACAGGAACTATCCACGCAATTGTCACAGAGACTGGCCACGTATAACGTTCGCACGCACATCGCAGATAACACAACATATCAGTGATCTTTGCTGTGCTCTAGTTACTGCGTATAAGATGTCCCGGAGAGGACATTGACTTTTGCGGTGAATGGGCATTGAGATTTGTGAATATCATTGGACAAACCTCGGCACGGTCATTCCATAGATGGGTAACCGCGTGGTGGTATTTGAACTAGGCGTCTCCGTGTTTCGGAGGGCACGTCAGTCCCGGTTGTTGGTAATAGCAGTTGAAAAGCCACGTCAAAGGCCTTCGGGCGGCTTGAACAACTTTGACACCAGGTTGACCACTAACCATACGATAAGGAGAAGAAAGGTGACTGACTGACATAGTGATCTATCAACACACAGCCCAAACCACTGGACGAATGGGCCTGAAATTTGGCATGCAGGTAGATGTTATGACGTAAGCATCCGCTAAAAAAGGATTTTGATCAATTCTACCCCCAAGAAAATAAAATATGAGACGAAAGTTTCTATGAAAAATCTGTCTTAAGTCACAAACCACGCGAACGAAGACGCGGGAAAAACTTGTCGCTGTATACAAACAAAACAAATAAAAGCTTAACAACAGTTTCAAATTGTCGTCCTCATTATGTCCCTTTTGTTCACGCAATAAGGTTGAAATTTGCCTACCGTTATATTCAATTGCCCTACGGTTAGTTTAGATTTCACGGAGCGATGCTCTAAGTAATAATAGTATTAGAGGGAAAAAAGAAAATTGTCGTGTGACAGATTTTCCTTCAAACCATGGGAAATTTAAATTGTTAGTTATGGCAACACTGAGACAAGATAATGGGATAACCAGTGGTCTGTATAACCTCCCATGATTCAGGGTGGAATGTAGGGCATGCTCTGGTTTTCGTAGTCACATAATAGTTAGAAGCTATTAAGTAGGGGACAAAAGAATAAATATTGTAGAGGGCTCTCCTATACAATGCTGTGGAAGTGTGCTACGCAACTTAAGGCATTCGGGGCGGCCAGTAGCTTATTCTCGTCAATTTATTACAGTCTCACTACAGAACTGTATGAGAGGCAAATGGGAAAATCATTCCCTGGAATATTTCTATGAAGAAATTTTAAGAAGCTGCTTGATTTTGGCTTCACTTTTAAACCAGCATCGAGAATTTGGCATCTAAAATGCACTACCAAAATAATTCCTGCGACGCAGGCCTGCTAGAGGCGCTGAAAAGATTTTCATACATAACTTCTTATTAGCTAGCCGGTTGTCAATAGTCCATAGTGTAGAGAATCGCGCTACTGGCTGTTGATGCTGAATATCGAAAAGACACTATTAAACAAAATGCATTCAATTCCTTAATTTCAGAAAAATGTTTCAATATGAATACGAGAAGCGGCCCCCTTCATCAACTTCGTGTGACAGCCGAGCGACGATGACGACCGACTGGAGCCGAAGTTGTCCGAATGTGCCTGATCGCATGCCGAACGCGCGCCGACCGCTGCCACCGCGGCCGAGCGTTGTTTGTCATCGCATTCCCGAGAAAAACTCTGTAAGTATGGCCATACATACTTTAGTACTTATTATTCTGTGGTATGGCTACCTACACGGCATATTCCCAGTTGTCCCCTCTAACACTGACCCCCGAGGTGACAACTGGGAATTTTCTTCCTGCTTATATTCGGTCCCAGTTGTCACCCTACCCTAGGTCCCATTAGGGTCTTATGACATAGCGCCTCGTCACAAAATAAACGAGTAATCTCTTATGGTACGTACTCATAAGTTTCCTAATGTAAGAGATAGATTTACTACGCTACTTAGTTGCCGATCGTATTGATTCAATAAAATTATTTTAAACAAAAAAGAAAACCGCCTTCAAAATCTCTCTAGCCCTAAAAAGGATGAAAGAGCTTACTCTTTAAAAAGAATTTTGCAAATTAGTCCAGCCGTTTATAAATGATCGCTTAACATACATAAAAAAAACGCGACGAATTGAGAACCTCCTCCTTTTTTTTAAGTCGGTTAAAAACTGTAAGAGAAATTTCAAGCATGCATGGTCCCTTGTACGATGTTTCTAATCTTATTTAAAGCTACTCTGACTGAAAATAATCACAACTTTAAAATTTCTATAGGCTGCAAATTTACATTTGAAACATAATATCCCCAGGAAAGTTAAAAAAATAACTTACTACTTAAAACCGCTAGCAAGCGTTTAAATTCTTCATTATAATCGCGTATTTTGTGAGTGCCGCGGCTCTCCACTAAGAATGTTGGACTATTAATACGTAAAACTATTTTTTTACAGGTACCTCTAAAGGTGTGGATAATAGCAAGCGCGTCATGTTTCGCCGTCTGCGCCGCGCTGGTGCTTGCGACGGTACTGATCACTAAATGGGGGACCGGAGACACGTACACTACTAGAGAACTGATTGAGACTCCTGTTAGTCCTGTAAGTAACGTCTTATAACGACCAGGAAATAACTCTTTTACCCTGCATCCTAATCTATAAGCTCTAATTTAACAATTAAGTCACGACGAAATGATTGATATATGGTGTTCAATTTGTAAACTCTTTACGTGCGTATTATATCTACCTTTTCGCCGCGACTTGAGTGTCAAGTAAGGCCTGGGCTAGTATATTTAGGGCTGGGCATGCAGGGATAGAAACTTGGCTCTACATGAGATCAGAGGGTCTACTACAGTTCGTGAAAATGCATTTATCTATTTCATGACAGTATTGAATAAGTATGCTATATATTCTTAGAATTGTGCTAAGAAACAGATGAAATTTCAACGAATATTCGTTTTCGTTTCGGCCACGTCTTAGTAAAATTTTATGAAAATATTTGTGAGAGATTACTTATTTTCGTTATCACTAGTGCTATTTTTAAATTCCAGGAACACATACACCTAAACACGGTCCCCCAGCCAATAGAATTCGACGACAGCGACGAAGAAATAGAAGACTTGCCCATTTTGGAAAAACTATCCATTTTCAAAAACATAGTCGCCAATAGGGACCATAAGAATTTAATCTCTAAAGCTCAGATACATCCACTACACGACGATATTTTACACCAAGAAAGAAATATAAAGAAGAAAGACAAGGCTGTTTTGGCAGAAGAGAAGATGGCGAAGGATAGAATAGAAATTGTGAAGGAAATGAAGCATGATGTTGTTGAAGATAATGTTCATAAGAATGTGTTGGACAATATACCGAAGTTTAAGCCGATTCTACCGGATTTTGCGAGGAATGTCGATATGGATATGTCTTATGGATATGATGGTACGTTTTTATAGTCTTTTGTATGTATAACTAAATATTTATTTCATACTACCTGACCCGCGCAACGTCGCTTGCGTCACATAAGAGAGAATAGGTCATAATTTACCCGATTTTGTGATTCACTGGAACTCTGCTCCTATTGGTCGTAGCGTGATGTTATATGTATAGCCTATAGCCTTCCTCAATAATAGGCTATCCAATTCTTCAATTAGCACCAGTATTTTTTTTTTGATTTCGATTCGAAATATGTCTTTTTTAACATTTAACTGCCCTTGAGGTAAATCCTAAGATTTACCAAGTGAATAGTGGAAAAAGTTCGAAATAAAAGAATTGTTCGAACTTTTACCACTGAGAGTCGGTAAATCTTAGGTTTTACGGGAAAATCTTAGGATTAGTAGAGTAACATATATATATTTCTTCAATATTTCCAGCAAAAGAAGACTACTTCTACAACGACGAGAACTTCTACGACGACTACATGCAGTCCAACACGATGACCAGCTATTTGTTGGAGAAGGTTCAGGAGCTGCACGACTGGGTGTCTTCCGACCAGGACCTTAATAGCAATCATACTAGGAGTGGAAGTGGTAAGGGGAAACATACTCTTTTCTCTTCTCTTTTAATAAAAGACAACTCCCGCACTAAGAATTGCTCTTGTGTCTTAGCTACAAATATACAAACAACGGACACAAAGTACAACCGGATACGAAACAATTATTTGTAGGTCGCAATAATATCTGGGGGTACGGCAGTGCCCCCGCCAGTCGAGAAAAAAAATCGGCACGGCCGTACCATCCTTTCTTGAAGCAATTCGGGCTATTTTCGACCCTCCTATAATTTCGTTGTGGATAAAACAAGAAGCCTGAATTTTAAAAGAAATCTATTTGTTTTATACGTAATTTTTTTTTAATAACTTAAAACAGAAGGTCCGTTAAAGTAGAGTCTAAATAGATCAATCGACTTGATATTATATTGATCTCACAACTTTTTACGGCAGAGAGACTGAGCTGCGAGACTTGGGGTTTTTACAGAATGTTTTTGATGGCATTACTTTTTCTAATGGTAAAGGAAAACATCGTGATGATATCTCGCTAGCCTAAAAATTATACCCGTGCAACTTAGTACTTTTTAAAAGACGATTCCCGCACTAAGAATTGCTCTTGCGTCTCGGCTACAAACATACAAACAACGGACCCAAAGTAACAAATAATTGTTCCGTGTAGGAATCAATATAACAAACTCCCGATATAGTGGTACCACTGCGCCACGTAGCCATCGTATAAATTTGTACCTACTGTTTTTTCTTTTCCAGATTTCGGTTCCCTACTAAAAGCGTTGAACGAGAGTATGATCGACGGCAACCTAACTATAGTGATGTGTAAACTGCGGGACATGTACCTGGGCGACAACTACACGAGCGACAACACTTCTCGCAGAGTGATTGTCAGCAACAGCAGTGACCTGGTGACGTTCGGAGTGCTCACCTTAGATGTTATGTTGCTGCACAATATACAGCTCATGGCGTGGCAGAACCAGGTGAGAGATACTAAACTGTAGCATGATCGTCGGGTAAGCTAACTATAGTGATGTGTAAACTGCGGGACATGTACCTGGGCGACAACTACACGAGCGACAACACTTCTCGCAGAGTGATTGTCAGCAACAGCAGTGACCTGGTGACGTTCGGAGTGCTCACCTTAGATGTTATGTTGCTGCACAATATACAGCTCATGGCGTGGCAGAACCAGGTGAGGGAGACATTCTAAACTACTTACTTACTCAGCCATTACAAACTAACGAACTATAACTATATTCGGGGATTATAAACGTACGAACTATAACTATACTTGGGCCATTACAAACTTAAGAAGCACATTTAATCGGATAATCTCGCTCGCAATTATAGTTACATTGTCAAATTTCTATGATTCTTTTGATTATGACGTAGTTCGCACGTTTGTATAGGTCCCTATAGTCACTAATATCTATAACACTGAATGCTCCATATCAGACTTCCTAAATCGAAGTTTATCTTTAACACTAAATGACTGTTATCAAACGTCTTAAATAGACTTTTCTAGAAGCTTTATAAATCTCTTGTCTCTTGCTTTGATAAAAGTATGTATGATCAACGATGCAACGACATCTACCGGCGTAGAATAGAAGTAAGTAACTAAGCTACTAGCTCTAAATCGCGCTTCATAAATGCAAACTAAAAATACTGAAGTGAATAGTAATAAAGAAGTAAAAGCGTGAAACTCCAGCATGATCGTCGGGTAAGCTAACTATAGTAATGTGTAAACTGCGGGACATGTACCTGGGCGACAACTACACGAGCGACAACACTTCTCGCAGAGTGATTGTCAGCAACAGCAGTGACCTGGTGACGTTCGGAGTGCTCACCTTAGATGTTATGTTGCTGCACAATATACAGCTCATGGCGTGGCAGAACCAGGTGAGAGATACTAAACTGTAGCATGATGTCGGGTAAGCTAACTATAGTAATGTGTAAACTGCGGGACATGTACTTGGGCGACAACTACACGAGCGACAACACTTCTCGCAGAGTGATTGTCAGCAACAGCAGTGACCTGGTGACGTTCGGAGTGCTCACCTTAGATGTTATGTTGCTGCACAATATACAGCTCATGGCGTGGCAGAACCAGGTGAGAGATACTAAACTGTAGCATGATGTCGGGTAAGCTAACTATAGTAATGTGTAAACTGCGGGACATGTACTTGGGCGACAACTACACGAGCGACAACACTTCTCGCAGAGTGATTGTCAGCAACAGCAGTGACCTGGTGACGTTCGGAGTGCTCACCTTAGATGTTATGTTGCTGCACAATATACAGCTCATGGCGTGGCAGAACCAGGTGAGAGAGACGATTTAAACTACTTACTCACTCGGCTATTATCAACGTACGAACTACAACAACATTCTCTCTCTTGCAATTACACATTTTCATATTCCTATGATTCTTTTGTTTATGACTTAGTTTGTACGTTTGTAAAATCCCTTGGAGTCACTAACATTTAAGTTACTTAACTACCCATATCAGACTTCCTAAATCGAAGTTTATCTTTAACGCTAAATTACTGTTATCAAAAGTCTTAAATAGACTTTTCTAGAAGCTTTATAAATCTCATGCTTTGCTAAAAGTATGGTTAACGATGCAATGACATCTACCGGCGTAAATAAGAAGTAAGTAACTAAATAACCACCCCTAAATCCCATGTAATATACACAAACTAAAAATACTGAACTTAATAGTTATAAAACACTAAAAGCAAAATGAAACGACATCTACCGGCGTAAATAAGAAGTAACTAACTTAGCTACTAGGTCTAAATCGCGCGTAATAAATACAAAACTTAAAATACTAAACTGAATAGTAATAAAGAAGTAAAACCGTGAAACTGTAGCATGATGGCGGGTAAGCTAACTATAGTAATGTGTAAACTGCGGGACATGTACCTGGGCGACAACTACACGAGCGACAACACTTCTCGCAGAGTGATTGTCAGCAACAGCAGTGACCTGGTGACGTTCGGAGTGCTCACCTTAGATGTTATGTTGCTGCACAATATACAGCTCATGGCGTGGCAGAACCAGGTGAGAGATACTAAACTGTAGCATGATCGTCGGGTAACCTAACTATAGTGATGTGTAAACTGCGGGACATGTACCTGGGCGACAACTACACGAGCGACAACACTTCTCGCAGAGTGATTGTCAGCAACAGCAGTGACCTGGTGACGTTCGGAGTGCTCACCTTAGATGTTATGTTGCTGCACAATATACAGCTCATGGCGTGGCAGAACCAGGTGAGAGATACTAAACTGTAGCATGATCGTCGGGTAAGCTAACTATAGTAATGTGTAAACTGCGGGACATGTACCTGGGCGACAACTACACGAGCGACAACACTTCTCGCAGAGTGATTGTCAGCAACAGCAGTGACCTGGTGACGTTCGGAGTGCTCACCTTAGATGTTATGTTGCTGCACAATATACAGCTCATGGCGTGGCAGAACCAGGTGAGAGATACTAAACTGTAGCATGATCGTCGGGTAAGCTAACTATAGTGATGTGTAAACTGCGGGACATGTACCTGGGCGACAACTACACGAGCGACAACACTTCTCGCAGAGTGATTGTCAGCAACAGCAGTGACCTGGTGACGTTCGGAGTGCTCACCTTAGATGTTATGTTGCTGCACAATATACAGCTCATGGCGTGGCAGAACCAGGTGAGAGACAATTTAAACTGACTAAAGGACATTGGACAGCTAATGCCGATTGTTTTACTATCCAAAAGATCCGTCAAGAAAGTATATGATGGCAATGTGACAACGACATCTGCTGGCTACTATAAGTCGAATATCACCCTCTAACAATAATTTTAAGTTACAATACTGAGGTTTCAGCACTTATGCATTAGATAGCTTGACAGATGTAATTTTGATATTCGTTTTCATACATTTCCTGTCATTTTATTTATCTAAATCTAAATAACTCAAAGGTGACTGACATAGTGATCTATCAACGCACAGACCAAACCTCTGGACGGATCGGCCTGAAATTTGGCATGCAGCTAGATGTTATGACGTAGACATCCGCGAAAAAAGGATTTTGATCAATTCTATCCCCAAGGGGATAAAATAGGGGATGAAAGTTTGTATGAACATTCTGTCATAAGTCACGAACCACGCGGACGAAGTCGCGAGCACAAGCTAGTTATTTGTAAAGAGTGAAACTAGCCCCAAATGCGCATACCATCCCAACAGGTTATAACAAACTAGCTGACCCGCGCAACTTCGCTTGCGTCCAATAAGAGAGAATGGGTGAAATTATTCCCCGTTTTTGTATCATTTTTTACTGTTACTCTGCTCCTTTTGGTTGTAGCGTGATGATATATAGCCTATGTCCTTTCTCGGGTATCAAAATATCTCCATACCAAATTTCATGCAAATTGGTAGTTTAGGCGTGATTGAGTAGCAGACAGACAGACAGACGGACAGAGTTACTTTCGCATTTATAATATTAGTATGGATTATGAAAGCGACGCAGTACACTTTAATATTTTTTTTTTAAATAAAGAAGTTATAAAGGACTGAATATTTGAGTGTATATTAAGTTTTGTACAATTTAATAATGTTCTTTGCAGGAGTCAGCCAGAATCAAAATGCTGAAAGACCCAGACGTGTTTGCGTTCAACGCTTTGTTCTTAGACCCGAGTAAGGTGGAAGTGAAACAGAATGATATACACGACGGTTCATTATTCTTGTAAGTTTATCATTATTTTAACTGCTTAACTTATAAAGTTACAGTGGTGAATACAGGAATTTCTAAAGACCGAGATTTTTCTTTAAATGTTTTGGCTTGAGTTCAATGACAAACGGATACTACTGTAAAGCTTTTGGCAAAGATAGGGCATACTCTTATGTCACCCATATATCTTTCTTTATTTGACGAACCCCTTGTGACCCCCAGCGATAGTGACAGGGTGAACCCCAGAAATCGAACACCACGAACACTATCGTCATTTTTTCTTCTCTGTCCAAATCCAAGGGTATAAGCGCAATGTTTTAAAAGAAAACTATTTATATTTCAGAAAACGTCTGAACCCCCGCCAGGATCCGGTAGAAGACTTAGACATAGGAAAGAACTTGCTGGAGAATATTCTCGAAATGGGCATGAGTACAGCGCGAGCCGCCATACATCTGGGAAGAGCTTACAAGAATACCAAGTAAGATTATTATCATACAATAAATAACATAGAAACCTGTTGCCGCATCTGTCTGTTTAAACGACATACATTCAGACACTACTGAAGAGATTTTATTCAAACCTTTACTTAAACAAATTCAAGTCATTTATTTCAGGCTACCTTAACCTAAGAATGCAAATAACTATAAACACTTTTTTCACTACGTTTGTGTGAACGCGGCGAAACCCCACGTCCTGAGGGCAAAAGCTTTTCTTCAATGGACAATGATTTATTCACTAGGAATTATATGGTGCTGATGTCGTTAAGTTTCTGTTTGAATTAACCAACATGCCTAACGAGTCATCAACCGAACAAAATTAATAATAGTTTTATCATTGCAATCAGAGAACCAGACCGCAACCAGAGAAATTATCGCCATCTGTTAACCACATAATAAAACTCTTTATTTCAGAAACATACTGTCCCAGCTACAATCCAAAGACGTACCATCACCGATATCTCGCAACATAGATGGCAACACTCACGCATTAAATCATTTACAAACGTCATTCGACAGTACCAATGTTGCCAGTAAACAAAATAACAGTGAGTTTTATACCGAATTGGACTGTGTGTGGTTATTGTACTGTAGGAATTTAGTTGCGACGACTAAGTTGAATGCGCCTTATAGTACCATGGCTAGGATAAATGGGTAAGTTTAATTTAAGGTTCTTTCTATAAGTATATTAAACCGTGACTTAACACCATAATATTCCTACTAATATTTTAAATGCGAAAGTTTGTGAGTATATATGGATGTTTGTTACTCTTTCACGCAAATACTACCGAACCGATTACGATAAAATTTGGTATGTAGGTAGCTGAAGACCCAGAATAACACATAGTTTTTATCCCGGAGTTCCCGAGGGATCGGGATTTACACGGGAAGGATTCCACGCGGACGAAGTCGCGGGTGGCCTTTGTATATCTATAGTTTGACAAATAAGTAGAGAGCCTTGGCATGCACGATTTATCTAAATTTTAATTAATAATGCTGTGTATATTGTAAAGTTTAAGAATTCAACTCAAATAAGAATTTAGGAACCGTCATGACGAACGTAATCGTAATAACGTTGATTACGTTACGAGATTTATTAGAGAAATCTTAACTTTGAAACGGTTTTATTAAATTGTGTGGTTCGTCGCATTTGTAGATCATAGTAAAACTCTTTAACTACCCCTCTTTTAACCTCGCCCAATAGTGAGACGGTAATGGTTCGTACTGACGTGATTTTTATTTATTTCCAGTGTGGCGCTCAGAATGCTAACAGGAGAACTGGAGGCCAACAGAGCGTTAGATACAATGATATATGAAGTACTCTCAGGATGGACTGAACTTAAGTGCAACGATATGTTTCCGAGGTAAGAAAAAGGTCTTTTAATGATAAAAGTAGTTCTATACTTTTATTGCAAACTAAATTTAAGTACCTACCCTTATTATTAGATAAATGTATTCGATGTGGGTCTCATTCACTCAATCTTATCACAGCCAGTATCGGAGATAGCACAAAGATTATGTAGCCTAGTTATAAACACAGATCAATAATTAAGATTAGTTATAAACTTAGTGTAAGTAGTAATATAAATTACCTATGTTATTTGACTGTCAAGAGTGTATATCTAGAATAAGGTACAATGGGGTTAACGTATTCTATAGAATAACAACCCCAATCCAAAATAATAAAGATTAAAAAAAAAAAAAAAAAAAAAAACCCTTATTTTGTAACTAGCTATTGATAGAATTTCCATAGAAACATTCAACCCTTTTTAAGTCATAGGTAAATTTGCTGCTTAATAAGGATAAAAGATCTTTTTCCAACGCCAAATTGGAGGAATATTTTGGCTGGAAAATCAAATTAATTAATTAAATTAAAGAACTTTTAACAATTTTACCCATACATTTTTTTCTTGAATCACTCTGTCTATAAACACCGCATCAAAATCCTTTGCGAAGTATTAAAGATCATAACATACATAGGTATACTGCAAAGAAACTTAAAGTTTTATGCTATGTAGTGACGTAATTTGAATGAAACATGTCGAAAAATTAGCTTAGCCTGACAATTAAACCTCATTGAAGACTGCTGAAGGATATGAATAAATTCGTTTTTAATTTTCTTTACAGGTGCAGTAAAGTAAACGCAGCGTCAGTTGTGATGGACTCAATAATACAATCGCGTAGAAAACCGGTGTCGACCAACAGAGGGCGGTGAAGTGACATCACTAGTTTTTAACATATTGTTGTTGATAGTTTACGGTTTTTTCTTTTGGTATATAAGTAGCAACATTCAGATAGGACCCAATCTAATTTTATACAGTCAATTTTAAAGTTTTCATATACAGGTAACCTTTTGAAAGGTTACAAAATCATAGCTTGGCGGTCGAAATAATGCGCCTTAAAAATATTTGATTTATACTGTGTTCTTGACGGATTTCAGCATAAAGCCAGGATAGATCAAGCTAAATAAATAAAAAAAAGAGACTTGTCCTCTTATTCATAAACACACTATAAACCTATTTTAGCTAAAAAGCTACTATAATATGTTTTCTCTTTTTCATTTCGCTAAGGAGTGAGAGAAACAAAACACTATAAGCTTTTCGTAACTTCATATATTTTTATGAATAAGAGGGTTAGTCTAAAGTCTCAGTTTAATGTTTTTTCCAAGCGGATCTTAATACAAATTTTAAATAACAAAAACAAAAGTATTCCCATATTTTGACTCAAACATCAATTGTATCAAGAGCCTTTTAACAACGATTTAGTAAAAAATACATACTCAAGCCTAAAGAGGTTAATATTTTAGTAAAATTACGTTAAGTTTTGAAAAAGATTTTATTTTTATTAACTAAGATTTATTAATATTAAGCATCAAGAACAATCGTAAGGAATTTTCTCAAATGTTTGATAATTCCTTAGTTTGTTATATTTAAACTGCATTTTTGTTACATTATTTATTTTGGATTAGCCCATTTTTTCAACTTTAATTGAGGTTAACTGTCCCACTGCTGGGCAAGGGTCTCCTTCCGAACAAGGGAGGGGTTAGGCCTTGAGTCCACCACACTGGCCAAATGCGGTTTTGGGACTTATCAATGCTCTTTAAAAATGTATTTATCAACTTTGAAGATAGGGTTTCATCACCATGTTTTCCTTCACGTAAGAACAAGTGATAATTATTTCTAATACGAAACAGCGTAATAGAAAAAAAAATACAAAGATCAAGAATTAAATATGTGCATTTTTAATAAACTTAAATGCAGTTTGAAGAAAAAGTTTTAAATAAAAGTATCGCGTAGGTACATATCCGTACCAATCGAGGATTTGTTATATGTTTCTAAGAAAATAAATAACTGTTAAAGAAACTAGAAAAATGGCCTTTCTTGTGTTAGTTATTCCGTGTTTACGATCAAAATCAATTAGACATTTTGAATCATAATTTTTAAACTCTCGCGTTGCATCACGCGAACACGCATTTTGATCGTAATTTTGGCGAGTGCAACCTGCGCCGAAACGTAAGGCATTTTTAGGTTAAAATGCGTGTTCGCGTTATTTCCCGTATTCTATTATACATTAGACATTTTGAATGTTAGAAAAAAACATATCGTTAGAAAATAAGCTAAAATACATAAAGCTATTTATTTTTGAGTACAAAATGTACGTTTATATTAAGAGAAATATGTTTTTAGTAGTTAAAGTTTCTTGTTGTTCAATCATAGACTGATATTAAAATAAATGATATATTACAATTTTATTAATTGTTTTATTTTTACTTGAGATGGTTTTCCAATTATTTGTAGCGGGAGATTTTGCACAACAAAACATGCCAGATTTTCATTCAGATTTAATATTATGCTACTAGACTTATTTACTAAAGCTTGGGTAAGATCTGACGGAATTCCTGAAGGCGCTATACTTAGTTAGTTTTGTTCACTGGTCAATAAACTATCAAAGTAAGTGAGTAAAGCAACCTTAGCGTTGACATTAAACAGATGAGTGGTTGTTAAGTAGTGCTTGAACCGATCGTCTTCGTGCTTCGAAGAGCAAGTATTGAACACAATAGTTATCAGCGAAGATAAAAATTGTTAAGCCACTTCAAAGGCCTTTAGGCTTGAATAAATTTACCATTGGATTACCACTTGGATACCACTAACTATACGATGAATAACTGGATCTAGAGCCTAATAGGTAGTACTTTCTTGTAGTGAAACAACTTTGACTTACCCCCGGTTTCTGAGGTACATTTAGCAGTAGGTTATCTATTCAATAGCGTTTAAAATCTATATAAAAAAACGCTATTGAATATACAGGGTGTCCCAAAACTCAACGATAATCCGAGACAAGAGGAAAGGCCAAGTCATACCGGTTCTAGGAAAAATAAAAAAAAAAATCCATATCACTTAGTTCTGCAATAATAGACATTTTTCAAAAAAGTTGAAATTCCACACCCTTGGTCGCATTTTCAAGTCCTGTGATCAGTAATGTCACAATTTCGCTGCGATTTTTTAAATTTTGGGATCTTTATTAAGTATGCTATTAATCGTAAAACAAATTAATACACAAAACTTTGTTAATTTACTAAAAAAAGTTAAGTTTTAGTGAGTCATGGTTTACAAAAATATCGTTAGTTAACTTTGACGCTTCATATTGGAAAAAAAATGTACTACACTACCCTTGGCAAGTTATATCAAAAGTTGGCGCATTTAATCAAGATTACAAAATGGTGCAACACTTGCCACTTTTCTTGCTATTAAAAATGTTATTTTTATTTGAACGAAGCATGTCCTCACAGATGGATCGGACGCAGTGGTTTAATTTTATGGCCTCCTCGTTCCCCCGATCTAAATCAAGTTGATATTTGTGACTGGGAATGCATAGAAGAAAAAGTCTATTCGAAATCAATACAAAATCTATCAGAACTTCGCCAGAAAATTGAAACAGCGTCAGAAGAAATAAATACAATAAATTTTGCACGACTGGTGAAAAGGTCTTTTGTAAGGCGTTGCAGAGCCTGTATTCGTGCCAGAGGAAAGCAATTATTTTTAGTAAAGAGGTAATTGAGTCAGTCCATAACCAATATTTAATGTAATAAACATAATAGGTAACAATAATTAAAAAAAATATTGAACGAACCATGGTTTTTATTTAATTTTTTCTTCATAAACTAAAGTAATTCCGAATTGTTTTCCTCTGGCACGAATACAGGCTCTGCAACGCCTTACAAAAGACCTTTTCACCAGTTGTGCAAAATTCCTTGCTATTATTTCTTCTGACGCTGTGTCAATTTTCTGGCGAAGTTCTGATAGATTTTGTATTGATTTCGAATAGACTTTCTCTTTTACGCATTCCCAGTCACAAATATCTCTGGATTTAGATCGGGGGAACGAGGAGGCCATAAAATTAAACCACTGCGTCCGATCCATCTGTGAGGACATGCTTCGTTCAAATAAAAATAACATTTTTAATAGCAAGAAAAGTGGCAAGTGTTGCACCATTTTGTAATCTTGATTAAATGCGCCAACTTTTGATATAACTTGCCAAGGGTAGTGTAGTACATTTTTTTTCCAATATGAAGCGTCAAAGTTAACTAACGATATTTTTGTAAACCATGACTCACTAAAACTTAACTTTTTTTAGTAAATTAACAATGTTTTGTGTATTAATTTGTTTTACGATTAATAGCATATTTAATAAAGATCCCAAAATTTAAAAAATCGCAGCGAAATTGTGACATTACTGATCACAGGACTTGAAAATGCGACCAAGGGTGTGGAATTTCAACTTTTTTGAAAAATGTCTATTATTGCAGAACTAAGTGATATGGAATTTTTTTTTTATTTTTCCTAGAACCGGTATGACTTGGCCTTTCCTCCTGTCTCGGATTATCGTTGAGTTTTGGGACACCCTGTATAACCTACCGCTAATTGTACTCAGAAACCGGGCATTACTGGATATTATACAATGGAAATACAATATACAAGGGAAAACAAAAAACTTTTAAATAAAAACAAATTTACTTCAAAAATCTTTATTACAAGCTAAACAAACCTCAATCCTACCGGCTGAGGTAGATACACGTTTAAAGTCTTCAACAATTTAACAATAACATCGTTTAAAACCTTCAATCTATTTAAAAACTCTACAAGTTTGACATCACTGTAGTAATTCTGATTCTCATTCAATTCTTGCTTCAAATGTTCTAGTTTTACTGACAATGTATCCAAATTGGCTATAATATACCCAACAACGTAGATACTATTTTGTGATAACTTCAATTTTAAATTTGTTAATGGCTGTATCTTTATATCTATGTTATTAAAAACGCTTTTAGCATACGCTATAAGCTTATTTTTTATCGCAGATGGTCTGTTGAAAGAGCGACGTCCGTTTATTGGGCTTAAAGACTTATCTGGAGTAAATATTGGTAGTTCTTTTACAAATGTCTCTTCTTCGATTTTAGGGCTTATTTTCGATTTGGGAGTATGTTCATTGGAGTTTTTTAAATCAGTAATGTTGTCAGCGTCAGTACTTAGCGTTGTAACTGTATTCGAAGGTTTTTTCGTTATAACTGCTTTTACAGTGCTATTTTTATAGTTGTTTTCGGTTATAAAATCAATTGTTTCATTACCTTCATATTTATAATTATTTTGATACAAATTAGCTGTTTCATTAATATCTTTAGATTTTTTTTCTTCTAAAGCCTTTTCAGAGCCGTTATAAGTATTACTGCTGCTATTTTCAAACGCCACTTTTGCAATTTCTTTCAAGTTTTCTCGCCTAAATCGATTTAACATGTTATAAGAACCCGTTATAACATTATAATTATCGTTTATTCTTTTTGGTGAATTGACCAATCGTACAATAGGGTTAGTTTTTGTGTTGTCTATAAATTTATGCTGCCCAGCGATATTGCGTTCACCAAACCATCTTAGAAACGAAGTTTGACGACTTTTATTCAAATCATAAGTGTTCTGTAATCTGTCTTTTGAAATAATATTACTAATAGCTTTTTCCTTATAGCCGTCGTTAATGTTGCTTCTTTCAATAGGTTTCAAATCTTGTGTTTTTAAAATACCTTCTTCGTATTCTCTGAAGTAGCTCCGTCCTCCGTTCCCTTGAGTTATAGGCGGGTAAAGAAATGTACCTAGAAAAAAAGCAATAAATAAATTATAGCAGTATTGAAGATAGTTTACAATAGCTGCTTAGACTTGACGCTATTTTACTACTAGTTACATAGGACTACGAGATACTATAACGCATATTTTTTAAAGCACTTACCTAAGTCAATAATATTATGTAAACATCACGCCTTTTATAAGAGAAAGTGTAGGGAGAGGGTACGATAATCCCTAAATATCGCCGTTTACAATGTTTGTCTCATGTTATAGGGGGCGAGCCAATTGCCATAATATTGATAGCCCACTCCGTATTGTACTAGTAAAGCTAAAGTTTGTTAAACTATGATGGTACCTTGTCTCTAGTACTGCGAAATAGACTGAAAGCTCTTGAACTGAAGGGTCTACTCTCAAAATAAGATGCTTAAATCACTTCAACATTGGTAACACAGCTTCTCAACAGCTTTTCCGAAACGGTGGTAGATAAATATTTGACGATTTCAACTGTTCAAGTTTATGCAATAAAGCATATTTGACTTTGACTTGACACCATATTTAAAACTCGAGTAAGGTAAGTTCCTACCGAGTGTCGACGTCACGGCATTTTACACCACCGTGAAATGTAAATATAATAACAAATAAGTTTTTATAGTAAACTAGCTGACCCGGCAAACGTTGTTTTGCCATAAAAATTAAATAAAAAAACATTGTCCAGCGGAAAAAATTGTGAATCTAAACCATTCTCAGATCTCCTTGAACACACACAAAAAATTTCATCAAAATCGGTCCAGTCGTTTAAGAGAAGTTCAGTGACATACACACTTACAGAAGAATTAGGTATATATATAAAGATAAATAGTAAAATACTTACATATTATTATGTATCGTAACATATCGTATGTAGGAGTGCAACAGTGAGAGATTATGAGCGGCACAGTTCATCACAATGTGTTATAGAAATACATAACTTGTACGTGTTGCAATACTTGTACAAAATATTAACGTATGCTTATGAACAAAAGTTATTTTTTGAAACTGTTTACTTTGCTCGTCGTAACGCTCGGACGATTTATTAAGAAAAATAGGATCACGCAATGTTTTTCTCTAAAATATAGGTACTTAGGTAGATAGTACCTAATTCATTAACGAAATCGGTTCAGCCATTTTGATATAAGAAGAACTTACAAAGCGTCGTTTTTATTATAGTTTTTAGACTTCTAAAAAAGAAACATTTATCCATAACAGTATTAACGATATTAGTATAAGTAAATAAAAACCAGCCACGTGCAAGTCGGACTTCCGCACGAACGGTTCCGTACCAAAAAGTACGACAAAAACACGTTTATTGTTTGAGGACCCAACCCCCCCCCCCCCCCGTAATATACATATTTTGAAATTTTTAATATTTGTTGTTAGAGCGGCAACGGAAAACCTACATCATTTGTGAACATTTCAGCTTTCTTGCTAACACGGTTTATAAGATACAGCCTGGAGACAGACAGACAGCAGAGACTTAGTAATAGGATCCCGTTTTACCCTTGTGTATCCTAAAAAAATGTATTATTTAAGTAAACTGTTGTAAAAAATACCTACAGCGCGTGTAGGGTTACCTTTCAGAGACATCAGTAATGATAGGTTGACTGCGCGAAGGTGTTGTCATTGTACTAATTCGCAGGTCTCGCAATACCGCTACATGATAGCGGCGGTGTCGTTGGCGTCGCATGCTCGTTGTAGACGCATCCAACGCGTCGTGTACCTAATGTAAAGTTGATAGTACAACTGATCACCAAGCACAAACCATATTTCTACATTTTGTCTTTCGTGGCATGAAGCTAAGCAACTTTCATACGTCAAATTACGTTCCCACTGTTTTTAAACACCACCTCTGATGTAGAATAATGTATTAGTTACGTAATTAATGAGACTAGTAGTTAGACTTTTGACAGATTTGTTCTTAATCTTATATTGTTTGTTATTTAATCTGCCGACCAAGCTATCCGACCATAATCTCGACTAAATTCTTTTACGCTTTCAACGAGGCGCCTATAGGCAGTTGTGCTCATCGGTCGGTAAACGATCTGTGGGTTAAGCAACCGTTGGCGCGGTCATTCCGTAGATGGGTGACCGCATAGTGGTATTTGAACTGGGCGTCTCCGTGCTTCGGAGGGCACGTAAAAAGTCGGTCCCGGCTGTTATCTACTAAGGTAACAGTCGTTAAGCCATGTCAAAGGCCTTCGGGCGGCTTGAACAACTTTGACACTAGGTTGACCACTGACCATACGATAAGAAGAAGACGCTTTCAACGTGAAAACAATAGACGGTGATTTGATAGCGTGGGCTCAGATTTTACGGCTTCTAGAGCTTCGACTGTAATAAAAAGTTCAAGAACTCACCTCTCTATACATACTTAAGTTGTGGGTTGGAATCTTGAGCCTGCTGCAACGTTGTAGTGTAGCCAATATAATATACGGCAAAAGGATAACGCTTCGATGCTTGCTTTATTCTACGAGTATTAAAATGTCCTCCGACTTTGTGCGATATCAGTCTCTTGCATGTTCACCGTGGCTGTGGTTAACTATCTAAATCACTCAATACTTTCTCAAATATTATTTTAAACCTGGTGTGAAACTTTTAGCAAAAACTTAAAATATTTTTTCAAATAATTTGAATCCATCAAAACTTTGTTTCGCGCGCTCACGGCTCAGGCACTTGCAACAGCCAATGAGCCAAGCCAGCCAGCCTGAGCCGGTCGCGACCTCTGGTGGAAAATGTTGCCAGTTTATGACTGCCGTATGTTTGATTCAAAGAGGAAAGCCATTTTCCAGTAATAAGGTTACGTACTCGAAAATTATCTAAATGAAAGCCTAGGTAGGGCAAATATAATTCTAAGTACCTATAAGTTTGTGTGGTCGCCACACTAATCCCCCGGCTGCCATCTTGGAAAAATTGTTTCCCACTGAAAAACGTTAAAAATGCAGACATAAAAAAAATGTTTTAATTTTCAATAGCCTAATATCATGTATCTTATGAAAAAATCCGATTCTCCGAATTGCGAGTTATGTGGCATAGTAGAAGATTTACACCTACTAATGGAATGTGTCCAATACAATACAGAACGAGAGCTTCTAATGAGGACTTATAACTTATCCGGTACTAATATAGGTGCCTTTCATGAAGTTCTGTCATCTCCCTCATCAGAAGCTGCTCAAACTATGTTTAGATTTTTAAGGGTATAGTTATTGTGTAAGTGTTAGTAAATAAGTAAAATTAGGTTACGATGGATTTGGCATATACCTAATGTATAAAAAATCCTTAAATAAATAGAAAAAAAAAATAGCCTAATATGAGAGTATATACTTGGCATTAATTGTTTTCATTGTAACTGTACTTTGACTCATACACGATAGACGTAATATAAAATTAGTTACAGTTAGAAAGCATGTTTCAATTATAAATTCTATTTTTCAATGGTCATGATAATGAGTAGGTACATAGTCAAATCAAACCACCACTGTCTCACATAGAAATGCTTTTTTCTTCAATAAGATAACAGTCACAGGCAAAAATGTTTTTAACTACTACATTTTCTATCATACTTTTTTGTATTCAAATATCTATTTAAATACCTAATGCTATTAGTCAACAAGACATTCAATATAATAATACTTAGAAGATAACAAATGGTATAAATTTTACTTTTTTTCATTCATAAAAATGTGACAGCATAAGTGTACTACTTATTGATGGTACTCACTGCTCTATGCTTTAAGCAGCCAATAAGAAGTCATTTATTTATTTGATGGTTTTTCATGTTTACCTGCACAGCAAAATCGATGAAAATTTGAGCATTAGAGTAAAGTAGTGTAAACTATCTTATGCTTCAAGATGCATTCCTCTATTACAATATCAATCACAGAAGGCGAACTAGTACCAAGCAGATTGGCAGTTGAGTTTGTCATAGGTACTCCTTTTACCCACTTCAACACTGTTGGTTAGAAATCTTATTTTCATGTCAGCTAGTGATTTAGTTCTGTGTTCTAGTCTTATCTATAGCAAGGTAACAAGTTTGGTAATGATATACAAACCGGGTCCATCCTCCAATATCCATCCTTACAAGTATATTACTTACACTGTGACTGTACACTATGTTGTATCCATTGGCATCTTGACCTTTAATAATTAGGGAAAGTAAACTTGCTGTCTAAGATAAAATGCAACAGAATAGCTTCAATTTGTGTAATAAAAAAAACGTATCATGAGATATTATTTTAATAGCCCTAAATAACAAACTCGGTACGAATAAACAAGTTTGTAACTTATTCATTTTGTCTATGCTATGTTTACATTGAAATTACATAAACATCTTTTATGTTGAGCAATATTCATACACTATAACTTTATTATGCAGTCATCGATATTATATCAATAATAAAGTTTGGATACTATTTACTAGTCTACAATGAATCCATTAATTCGAACAAAACCATTCAAGGCTGTTGGAAGTTAAAAATAAAACGCAAATATTCTTAAATACAAGTTTATTACGTTCGTTTGCGCTTTTTTGTCTTTTTCTTCGTGTTTTTCTTACCGACTTTGGTCATTTTGGCGATTTTTCTCTTGTGTAACCATACGGGGTACTGTCCATTCTGATCTTTCAAAGTTTTCGTGCTGTATACGCGCTTTTTGCCATCGTCGCCTTCCACAGTCACTTTTTCGTCGTCCGAACTCATTTCAACGTCCTCTTCCTCTTTAGCAGTTTCCTTTGCCTCCTTCTGTTTGTTTATTGCTCCAGCGTCCAGAAAAATAACTTGGTCCGATTCCATAACCTCTTCAGCAGTTGATTTCTCGCCTTCTTCTCCTTTTATACCCAACATCTTCTTAAGACGCGCCAATTCTTTTACTGCATAACGTTCGCGCTTTATAGCCCTGCACTTTCGCTTCCATCTGCTCCTTAGGGACTTAGCCATTTTAATAACACGCTTTTATTAATAACAAAAATATTTTGCGCGACGTGCTTTTTTGACGTAAAGCACACGAAAGAAGGAGCTGTCAAACTTCGAAGTTGACACAGAATTTAGAGAAAATGGGTGTTGTAAGTAAAAAAATAATTAAATGCAACTGGAGGAAACAAAATAAAAAAATGTAGCGAGAAATAAGACTTTAATTTATCTGATTAAATATTAAATTGTGGTTTTTTGAGATTTGTGGCTCACTCCAACATGTAATTTTGAGTGAAAGGATTTTTGCAATCGTCAAAAGTAAATAAATCGACTAAAATTCTTACTGTGTAAGATCTAAATAGTTGCTTTGCTTGTGCACAACTCTACAATTGTTTTTTCGACTCGGGAAGTCGGATGTTTTCGTGTGTCGGAATAAATTGTGATTTCTGAGAGATTATTTTTGGAAACCTTCCAAAATATTAAGTTTGTGTCTGTTTATACGTTTTGCGGGCCGTACCTTTGTTTATTTCGGTTTTTCCTTTGTTTGGTGCGCTTGGCGTACCCTGTTCTTATGTGGACTAAAATTTAGTTTATGTTGGCTATTTGACCGGATTTTTCAACAAAAATGGGCTCTCTGCAGCCTGAAGACGATGCAGAGGAGAGAAAACAGGAGTTAGACGACAGTGGGTGTGTTCAAGATGGTAAGTAGCGAGAATATCTTTGTTATATTTGCCTTCGAATATGTAGCTGGGGTGCGTTGCGATGGATATGTTTGTGTATTTATGCGTTTATTTCGTGTTTTCAATTGATAAAACTGTTAGAAATATTGTTTAAAGTTCTTAAATATCGTGACCTTTGCATGGAATATAGAGATATAGGTATATACGCTGGTCATCCATTTTATTGATAAGTTACGTCCTAGGCATAGGGCATGCGCAATCGAACCCTGAATAATTGCAGAGTCATGCACCGAGCTACATACATACACAACTGCATACATGTCTACCATCACGCCCACTTCCTACAGGGGTAGGTGGCGCCATATGACCTTTACGAATTTCTATGATCGGCTTTTCTTCACTGCTTATTTACCTATGCCTAAAACAACATCATTGAATAAATATAACTGAGATTTGGCGTAATTTCATTGGGTTAAATTGAACCCTGTTCTCCCGGTGTTTGTCTAGCGCTTTGTAGAAAATAGACGCGAATTTCAGTAGGTTCGATACTCGCGAAATACTATTTTCTATTGCTATGTCTACAGACCTCACAGAATCTCTAGGCACATACAGGCTAGGCTAGGCACTAGATACTATGGCTATGCACGGTCAGTCATTAAAGTTCTAACGCCAGGCAACAAACATAGTACGAGACGCTATCATGGTGAAGAGGACTATATAATATACTGTGGCTATGCACATAACAGCAGCACAGTACAATGAACAGCACATATGTGAGCATACACACTGACTGTCAACAATGCATCCGATAGTAATTGCTGTACTATTTAGTGTTCACCACACACATCGGTCTGTAAAATAGAAAGAGACAACTGAACTTATTAAAATACTGCTCAATACCATGCCATGATCGTACTAGACCAGACCTTTGAAGAAGTAAAGCTGTCTTAAAGTAAAGAAATAAAATAGTTAATGTCTCAAAGTAGCTATTTATAAATACAGTAATAAGTTACACTTGTATTATTGTTATGTATGACAAGATGTATGCTTGTCAGTGAGAGAAGGGAAGTTTGTAAAGATGGTACCAAGTAGTGATCTTTGGTCCCTACCACTCTACCTCAATGTGAAAATGATATTATGTATGTTACAAGCCGCTTTGTAAAAGGTGAGAAGTAAATACAAGTGATACACAAGGATCGTAGGAGACGGAACAGAAGGATGCCTTTGTTGTTAGATTTTTCTTGTAACTTTATTAAGATAGACAAAGGTAAATGGTACATAAGTATGCAAACTTAAAGAGACAGATCGTAAACCAACAAAAAACACTAAATATTGTAAATCTTTGGTTGCCTTACCCCCGGTTTCTGAGTACATTTAACTTTAGATTATCTATTCAATAGAGTTTTTTTTTATTTGAGATTTAACACTATAATAATAAATAAAAAGATAAACTACTGTTAAATGTACTCTGAAACCGGAGGTTCTTCTGACTTGATATCTCAGGAGTTTCCTATAAATAAAAGATTATTCTAAACCGGCTTACACTTGTGAATTTGTACACGTAAAAGATTTCCTGTAAAAAGTGTCCTGTATCCAATCCAGGCTAGTTATTAGCTATTAATGTACCAAATTTCATTCAAATCTGTATTGTTTTATCAGGAAAAAGTTACAATCAAAGAAATGTGACTGTGCTTTGTTTCACTTAGGGATCGAACTCAAAACATTTTGATATCAAGTTCTGTAGACTACTACTTAGCTGCATGCTTATCACCTTCAGATATTAGTCATGTTATGTTTACCGCAAACTAAAACATGATTTGATATCATCCAGAAACTACTCATTGAAAGAACAAAGACAGACACCCTTGCCCAGCAGTGGTAGTGTGGTTTATAAAATGGTATTTATAACTTCAAACCCTACAACAAAGAACAACCAGTCTTCTTGAAATAAATGTTGATGGATTGCTCAAAATATTTTGTGCTTGAATGAAGCATTGCAATTCAATGTAAAGTGTATTGTAATTATGAATCACCTATAATAGCTTATCCATAGTTTTGATTTTAGGCACGAATTATAATAATTGTAATGCTTGGATGCGACTATAGCCCGATCTGTAGTGAATACGACTGCTAAGCATCAGGTCTTAAGTTTGATACTCTGGTCGGCAAAACTACTATTGGTTTTTTCTAATTAGTATTAGAATATTTCTCAAAAGTAACCGGGATTTGTTAACATGCTTTGTACATGGCAATAGTCTCGCCCCCTATAATGTGGGACTGACGTTGTTAATCCTTTGACCGCCGCGGTTGGCTGTACTCGACAAATCAGAAAGTGCTCACGACGCTTTATTTTTGTCGACATTTGCCGACGTAAGCGAAGAAGTGTGGGTGTTTTTCACATGACACTGCCTACATTTTCGGGTTTAACAAGCGTGATAGTATGTGTGTATGTTATTTAATGCTATACCTTATCCGGATATAGTATTAAAGTGATGCAATACGATGCAAATGCGCCGCGGGCGGGGCTGAACACAAAATGGCGGCGCAGAGAAAATTCGGGATAGAGAAAACTGCGGCGTAAATTACTTGCATGCGGTATCGTACGCAATGCGTCACGGTGTCAGGACTAAAACGATTTTATTTAAAGAGTTCTCTTGTATGAGCAATACATCCACACACACTAAGAAGATTCTTTTTGAAATTGCGCCGCAAGTGTATTCGGCAAGCTTTTGTTAGCTTCGGATGTGTTAAAACTATGCCTATTTTTTTAAATTCAAATGCTGGCTTTTCGGATAGTATTTGGCCTTATCTTATTTTTAACAGACCTTCCGAGGCGCGGACACGTTTAGCTCATACAATAAGCGGCCACCCATCTATGGATTGTCCGTGCTAAAATTACAGGCTAAAACATTATATTAGGCATTCATTTAATCTTAACGAAAATAAGAAAACTGTGACGTCACTACACCGTATCTAAAGGAGTAGTTGATATGACTGGTAAAGACTAGACCAGTGGTTCACAACCAGTGGTCCGTGGAAGGCAAAATATGGTCCGCGAATGATTTTAAAATTTAAAATATTCAAGATGATTATTACATTTTGTTTTTAACATACTTACATAGTGGTCCCTGTTAACAAGAATAAAATAAAAGTGGTCCCGGACTAAGTAAAGGTTGGGAACCACTGCTGTAGACCATAGCTACCATATTACCTAGAACAATAGGATACCGAGTCAAATCCGTCCAGTGGTTCGTGCTGTGCGTTGATAGATCACTATCCCCCGGTTTCTGAGGTACATTAAGCGGTAGTTTATCTATTCAATAGCGTTTTTTGTATGAGTTTTAACGCTATTGAATAGATAAACTGCCGCTAAATGTACCTCAGAAACCGGGCATAAATTAGGCACCCATTTGATCCTAACGAAAATAAGAAAATTGTGACGTCACTTCACCGTATTTATGTGTTATACTTAAAAGTGATTTTCACGTTTCATAAAGAGTAGCTGATTTGACTTTTAGTCAAGTACCCTACTTCTGTTTTTAACCGACTTTAAAAAAGGAGGGGGTTCTCAATTCGACTGGTTTTTTTTTCTGTTTGCTAGTTTGTTTAGGAACATTTTTTGTTCGAAGTCGGACAAACATGCATAATGTTCATAACTTTTTATTATTGTTGTAGCCCCGGTGGCCGACAGTTACGTGGGTTCGGCGCATCTGCTGGACATGTCTGATGATGTGCTGCTGTACCTGCTCCGGTATCTGTCGCCGCGGGACCTCAAGGCTCTTGGACAGTAAGTACCAAACTTTTTTAAATCTATTGGAAAATCACATCAGTTTATCAACAAAAAGGAGGAGGTTTTCAATTCAAGTCCGTTTTTTTTCTTTTAATCCCGATTTGAGTGTAGTTTTTGAGATGTCCATAAATGTGTAACTTTGTCATACATACATTTTTCTTTTTATTTTATTATGTACATTTAAATAACGCAGTGATAGCCGAGTGGTTTACGTTGGCACCTCCGACGCAAGTGGTCGCAGGTTCGAGGCAACACACCAATGACTTTTCGAAGTTATGTGTGTATTAGAAACAATTGTTTGTATATTTGTAAAAATCAACACAAAAGCAATTCTTTCTGCAGGAGATATCTTTATAAACAAAAGAATATGATTACTCTATGATCGGACAGATCCTTGACCCTAAAGCCCCAAATGACAATCACTAACCCCCGGTTTCTGAGGTACATTTAGCGGTAGTTTATCTATTCAATATCATTTAAACTCATATAAAAACGCTATTGAATAGATAAACTACCGCTAAATGTACCTCAGAAACCGGGGGTTGCTGAAGTCTCGGGTTCGAATCTCGAATGAAACTGTTACTTTTAAGTTACTCAGTCTAAAATTTCACAACTCACATAAAAAACGCTATTGAATAGATAAACTACCACTAAATATAATATCCAGAACCCGTTGGTAAGCTACTTACTATCTTGCAGCACATGCCCTCGTCTCGGCTTGTTGGCCTGCGATCATACGCTCTGGCAGCGAGTGGACGCGCGTCACCAGCCGACGGGCCAGCAACGACTGAAGTGGTACATCAAACACTGCCTGTCTGCCGCCACGCAAGAGCTCAAGCTTATGGGCTACGTCGATGTAGACGCCAGGTAAATCTATACTAATATTATAAAGCTGAAGAGTTTGTTTGTTTGGGATCTCAGGAACTACTAATGCGAATTGAAAAATTATTTACTGTTGGATAGCCTATTTATTGAGGAAGGCTATAGGCTATATATCATCACGCTACGACCAATAGGAGCAGAGTACCAGTAAAAAATGTTACAAATTACAATTATGACCCATTCTCTCTTCGGTGGCGCAAGTGAAGTTGCGCGGTTTCATTGAAACCGGCCGCTGTAGCCATATCGGCTAGGAGGACATTATTATTTTTTAAAGCATACAATCATGTTATAACAATAATTAATATTGTCCACAGATGCCTTGGAATCCAAGATCTAACAAATCCAGCACAAAAAGATGGTAAGTTTTCATTGATCTATACTAATATTATAAAGCTGAAGAGTTTGTTTGTTTGATTGTTTGTTTGTTTGAACGCGCTGATCTCAGGAACTACTGGTCCGATTTGAAAAGTTCTTTCAGTGATAAATAAATAGCCCATTTATCGAGGAAGGCTATTGGCTATATATATCATGAAAAACGGGGTTAAATTTGACCCATTTTCTCTTAGTTATATGATACTAGCTGACCCGCGCAACTTCGTTTGCGTGTATCCCGCTACTTCGACAAATACAGTCAACGCACCAACACATATTGGATACTAATTTTCAATTCACAATAACTTCTCTTTCCCTTAACCGCGTTTAAAATATTAAAATGTTTTTTTGGTTTCTGTGACTCTTCTTTGATCGCCCCCCCTATCAGTTTTTGGAAAAAATATTTAAGTAATGTACAGATTTTTTTTGTCTTATATGTATAGATCAAAGTCGTAGTACCTACTTTTTAATATTATTTATTTTTTATGTACCGTTTTTTTATATTTTTTGTTTTTTTTTATGTACTTACCTACTTTTGTTATATACATCTAACTATTATTTTCTTGTTTACTTTTTAAATTATTTACATTCTACATTTTATTACTTTTACTTATTTTTTATTTACATTTATTTTTAGAAGATTAACTTTGTCTACATTTTTTGAAATATAATATAAGGTATACATACATTTTCATTTTAACGATGAGAAAGGTTTCCCATATATTTAAAATTAAAGACTATCTACAATTAAAAACTACCTGTAGGTAGATATACATGTTATTTTTTTTTATTTTCCTTTTATTTTTTTTATTTTTTTCTTTACCTTTTTTATGTATTAGATTGTACTTTATTTATGTAGGTACACTATCTATTTTAATTTTTGATTTAGTACTTTTTGTATCTTTTATATTCCTTATGGACTTTTTTTATTTTTTATTTACTTAAAACAATTAATTTTTAGAAGATTAACGTTGTGTACCTACATTTTAAACTTATTTACTTTTTACATTTTTATTTTATCTTTACAACAATTATTATATTACAGAATGTCTTTATATACAACGTTCACAGCTTTTTTGTCATTAGACAATTATAGGGACGCTGCCCCCGCCGCCGCGGCCGGCCCGTACCGTGCCGCAATACTAATATCGTGATATCTCCTAAACTATATGTCTAAATAACACACTGTAAACTGCAAAAATAATCTAAATTAAATGCTCGTGATGATGAACTTACTTATTTTGATAAGGATATATGTATTATTGGTTATATCACCAGTTAAACATCACCCAACGAATTAAATGTTTTTTTAATACAGAAAAGTAGTTTTTGTGACTTAAATAAAAAAGCTGGATATATGTCATCGCGGACTTTTTTGTAGAACTAATAAAGACCAATGTTTTTGCTATACATTGTTCTTACTTGTATCCAACGGTATAAGCGGCGCACGCACAAATGCAATCTTCAATTAGATTTTTTTTCTGACTTCTTGGACATAAATCGCTATAACTCAGCTAATATAGTTTCAATGTATTTCAATTATATATAAAAACCTGTCGGAGAAAATACTCTTTCTATTAGTGAAAACCGCATCAAAATCCGTTGCGTAGTTTTAAAGTTTTATGCATACGAAGGGACTACAGACAAAATGGACGACTTTGTTTTATACTAAGTAGTGATGTATTAAATTGTATGTTTGTATTTAGCGGCGGGCGGAACAGGTGAAGTTGATGTCGAGCACTTCCTACTGAGGATGTGGTACCCTCATCTACCACGGTAAGTTTATACATACATTGTTATATTTAGTTAAGACGTGCAGTGTTTATAGTGTAGTAGAATACCATGCCAAATTACCTAGTCTTTAGAAGACGTTAAACACATTTTCGTACAGAAATACGACATAGTGACGTCGCAATGTCGTACTTTCGTTGACATCGAATGATTACCAAAGATGTTTCAGTCCAATGTTATCGAAAAAATTGACATAGCGTGAGCATTTTGCTATTTTAGCTAGTAGTCCATTGAAATGTTACAATTTGAGGGCAAAATTGCACTTTTTTGCTTATAACTTCTTTAATTGTTAATTTAGGGCAAAAAGTTATTAAACATATTTGTAGACAAAATAATTTGCAACAAATAATGCTTTTTCTATTTTATTGTAAGACGCATAGTTTCCGAGATATAGCGAAAAAAGTGTTCCCACCCCCTTTTCCAAGATGGCGGCCGGGGGACAAGGGCGGCGACCCCACAAACTTCAAGTTAAGCTTCTATTGACCCCCCTACATGTTTCAAAAATAAAATTGCGTCCTCTAAGAAATGTAAATCTCATGTAACATTTCAATGGACTATAGTACAAGTTTAATAATTTTATGGTGACCCAGTAAAAGTGTGCATCGAAAAGAATTTTGCTCGATTGAACAATCACGTTAGGTGAAAATAGAGTGAAATTTCATATAAGTATTGGAGCTTTACACAGACACAAAAATAAATCGCAAAACTTTTAATGTAGAATTTGGAAAGAAAACATCGGTAGTTTAAAACTTGATTTATTAAATAAAGTTGATCCGTTTGTACTATTTGTTTTAAAGTGGACAATACCGGGAGTTAGGAGGGAATCGTAGGAGTGTCAGGTAACACGTCTTAGATAAATAGTATTATATATTATGTGTTACATATATTGTTAAAAATTATGAATTGTTTCTTCAATTCATATGGATAGGGTCATAAACGCGATTGACAATTAAAGGTTACAATGCCTTATCTGTTAATATTCCCAGCTGTCCCCTCTAGCACCGTCCCCCGAGGTGACAAATGGGATTTTTTTTTCCCAGTTGTCACCTGAGTGACAAATTTTCAGATCTGTTTCCTACCAAATTCGTGCCAAAGGGGACAAATGGTAATATTTTTCCTCAATTGTCGCTCCTTACTCCAGTGGGATGACAATTGCTACAATACTGTCCCAATTGTCCCCTCCTAATTCCCAGTTGTCACCTGGGGGACGGTGCTACAGGGGAACACTGGGAATATACCTAACTGTTTACCCGACGTTAACGACGTTTTGATTCAGCCCGTGACCACTGTCGATGTAATTCGATTGAAACGTCGGGAAAACAAATATGGTATCCAAGCTTTAGTCAAATGTCAGATTAAAAAAAAAAATATTTATCATGTTTCGATTTCCAAAACTGTTATTACACTGGAAGTTCGTATGACGGTAGGTATTAGGTGCCTTTAAACGCACGCTCTTTCGCGCGTGAAACAACAAAGGAAAGAGCGCATCTGTCAGACGGCGCGCTCTTCGCTCACGTTTTCTTCGCGGGCTTGACAGATGAGTGCAAGCTCTTTCTTTTGTTGTTTCACGCGCGAAAGAGCGTGTGTGTAAAGGCACCTATTGTAAATTGTTGGGCAGACTTTGAAATGCAACACGATGAGCCAAGATAGTGCATGATAGCATTATTTTATTTGTATTATTATAATTATGATAATTATGTAACTTAAATCTCTTGAAATTTTTATCTGGCGTCCATACTCCGGCCTACGTTATAACATCTACCTGCATGCCAAATTTCAGTCCGATCCGTCAATTAGTTTGGGCTGTGCGTTGATAGATTACTAACCCCCGGTTTGAGAGTACATTTAGGGGTAGTTTATCTACACAATAGCGTTTAAACTCAACTGGGTAGTAGTAAAGACAACTGGGAATACAAGTAGGAAGAAAATTCCCAGTTGTCAGCCCGAGGGACAGTGTTGGAGAGGACAATTGAGAACATACTCATTTATCTATTCAATAGCGTTTAAAGTCATATAAAAAAACGCGATTAAATAGATAAACTACCGCTAAATGTACCTCAAAAACCGGGGGTATGCCAGCCACTTATGTGGGTAGATGCTCCCATCATGCTTCCAATACTATTTATATCTTGTTTATTAGCACCTTAATATATTGATTTAATTTATGTTATGACCAAAGTGTGTTCGGTAGTGTTGGTAGGTAGCAGCTACTTACATCATCAATGTTTTATACCAGCATAAATATTGTTAAAATCATTTGGCGATTAAAAAGAGTGGCCAGGAGTTTCTTGCCAGCTCTTCTCATTGGCCCTACCTTCCGAACTGGCGGTAAATTCACTCTCTGTATCATTGACTATCATAAGCGTCAGCACTTGACCTAAATGAATAAATGATTTGATTTTGATTTTGATTTTTGATTTTCACTTTTCAGTTATATATATTTAGATAAATTGACCCACAGATACGCGATGTCCCCCCGCTGGCCGAACAACGCGGAAGCCGCCGGCAGATCCTACTTTAAGCCGAACACATCCAACCCTAACGCGGCGCCTCTAAGCCCGTTAAGTCAGCTAGCGTCTCAGATAGTAGCCGAAGCCACAGGACATAATGAGAACAGGCCGGTTCGGCGTCCTCGAGCCACAACCAGTACTAACACTGATTCAACTTCGACGTCTACTTCGACAACCGCTTCCACTTCGGCCAGCAGTTCGACAACTGCTTCCAGTACGAATTTGAACAGTTCGACACCTGCTTCCAGTTCCGATTCAATGAATGTTGATTCCAGTTCTAGTTCTACACAAAGTCTTGATACAGCATCGACTTCGAACGACGGTGCTTCTACGTCTAAAGGCGTTTGGACCTCAGACCAAACGGCCTCAACTAGTGACGAGAAACCTTCAACGTCCTCAACTGATACTGATATGTATGACCCTTCATCTTCACTCGCATCTAGTGTTGCAAACGGTTCCAAATCAGCGAATGGCTCGAATGAGACATCGACTAAAAATGATTCGGAATCGACTAAAACGGATGACGCTTGGGCTAAAGAATCGACTACTCCTAGTCAGGGGGCGAGGTCGGAGGTCGTGAGGAAGTGTCCCGGCCCTCAGTTTACGATTAATACTCGACTAATGAGAGCTTTGAAGGCTAAGTGTCAGAATTTGACAGCTTTAGCGCTGGAATACTGCAATTTGGATTATAAAAGCGTGAGTATTTTTTTTGATATCATATACTAAGTTTGAAACGTAGAAACTATACCCTAAGATTCTAAGTTTTTCACATTACTTTTGCATAGATTAAACTTGAAACCTAGAAATCTATACTAATATTATAGAGCTGAAGAGTTTGTTTGAACGCGCTAATCTCAGGAACTACTGGTCCGATTTGAAAAATTATTTTAGTGTTAGATAGCCCATTTATCGAGGAAGGTTTTATAGACTATATATCATCACGCTACGACCAATAGGAGCAGAGTACCAGTAAGAAATGTTACAAAAACGGGGACATTATTACCCATTTTCTCTTATGTGACGCAAGCGAAGTTGCGCGGGTCATTATCCCATAAAATTATAAATATCTCCGTGGCGCAGTGGTCTAGATGGTCGTGTTTTCATATTATTTCATTTATTTATCTACTAACCTGTACTGTCCCATTGTTGTTGCTCTGCCCCAAAAGCTGTGAATTTTGTATTATTATAAAAGTTTTAAAATTTCTGACTAAGAATTCTATTTTTTGCGATGAATGGGTCCAGAAATATTTGTGCCATATGAAAATCGAAACCGCGACCGACCACTGCGCCGTCACGAAATTGACTGCTAAATAATGACAAAAGACACATAATAATATGATTTATTTCTTTACAGACTAATCTGCGTCATTTCCCAAGCAGTTTGAAGTGGCTGTCTCTAAAAGGCACCCGGTGTTACAATCTACCGCTGAACACCTCCTATCTGGGTAAAGTGCAGGATCGACTGCCCTTACTGGAGGTAAGCATACCTTAACTATCGTTAACTGTGGTTTAAAATTACTGTGCAACTTTTATTGAAAAATAGTGAAATTGGGGAAAAAATTGTCAGAATTTAGAATCTGATTGCATATTGTTTCGATGTTTTCAATAATCAACATATTATTATTATGAGCAAATTTACTGAATTAGATATAAAATTACTGTTTTAATAAAATCCATATAAATATTATATTCATAGATAAAATGTATTCCAAAAAAGAAAGGACCTTTCCTTAATATAAAAGAAAAATATTCTGTTATGCAGTTCCTGATTTTCAGGAATTCATAAATATGGTTAGCGATTAATCAGGTGGATCTTTAGCAGCTTATTTTCACACATTATCTATCAGTTAAGTTATCCAACACTTACCTGAAACCTTTTTCGCAGTACCTGGACATCTCAGAGTGCGAATGGTTCGAGCCCGCGTCCCTCATGCCTCTGAGCAAGGTGCCCAAGCTACGTGAGCTGTACATGAAGCAATGTCGCCGGCTCACCGAGTGCGTCGCGTACGCCTCGCTCGCTACCAGATACGGCTTCCAGAACCTCAAGGTAAGGAATATGTTAAAATGTATATCCAAAACTTTCGGATACAATAAAATAAATATCCCAAATTTTCGGATACCCCAGAATAAGTATTCGTTACTTCCGGATACTGTAAAATTTGTATCCGAAACTTTCGGATACAATAAAATAAATATCCGAAACTTTAGGATTCCTCAAAATAAGTATCTGTATCTTTAGGATACCTTAAAATAAGTATCCGTATCTTTAGGATACCTCAAAATAAGTATCCGTATCTTTAGGATACCTCAAAATAAGTATCCGTATCTTTAGGATACCTCAAAATAAGTATCCGAAACTTTAGGATACTTTGAAATAAATATCCGTAACTTTCGGATAGTTCAAAATAAGTATCCATAACTTTCGGATACAACAAAATAAATATCCGAAACATTCGTATAACAATACTAAAACACATATTTTCGTATAACAGATATTAGACATGCGCGGCTCCCCGGTGGCCGACAGCGAGGTGTCCGCGTTCGGGTGGCTGCCGAACTTAGAGGAGCTGTACGTGTCGCCGCCCGAGGACTTCCGCACCACCACCGAGCACGCGCACCGCTGGGGCGACGTGTTCGCGCCCTTCCAGGAGCTCGACCACTGGGAGCGAGATGTAAGACTTAGCTCAGAGTATAGTAGTAATTGGTGAATCTATAGCAGATATTTATACGATGACTAGCTGACCCGGAAAACGTTGTTTTGCCATAAAAATTAAATAAAAAAACATTGTCCAGCGGACAAAATTGTGAATCTAAACCATTCTCAGATCCCCTTGAACACACACACAAAATTTCATCAAAATCGGTCCAGTCGTTTAAGAGAAGTTCAGTGACATAACACTTACAGAAGAATTATATATATAAAGATAACTCGTTTAATTATAACGAAATCAAACACTAAAAAAATATTCCAAAACAAACTAGAAAGTCATAAATTAGTCCCTTTTTCCGGATATTAGATCTTTACTAATCTATACTAATTCTAGCTGACCCGGCAAACGTCGATTTGCCATAAAATTTCATGAGAATCGGTCAAGCCGTTTCGGAAGAGTACAGTAGTACTAGCTGACCCGCGCAACTTCGCTTGCGTCACTTAAGAGAGAATGGGTCATAAATTTCCCCGTTTTTGTAACATTTTTAACTGATACTCTGCTCCTATTGGTCGTAGCGTGATGATATATAGCCTATAGCCTTCCTCGATAAATGGGCTATCTAACACTGAAAGAATCTTTCAAATCGGACCAGTAGTTCCTGAGATTAGTGCGTTCAAACAAACAAACAAACTCTTCAGCTTTATAATATTAGTATAGATCAGCTTAGCCTTTGTTCCAAACTATATTGGAGTCGGCTTCCAGTCTCACCGGATGCAGCTGAATACCAGTGTTTTACATGGAGCGACTGTCTATCTGACCTCCACAACACAGTTACCAGGGTTATAACAAGATACCCTTCGGTAAGACTGGTTGTTAGACTTTCAAGCTTCTGATTACTGTAAACGACTGTCAAAGATCTTCGAAAATGACAGTCGGGACTCACAATTTAACGTGCCTTCCGAAACACGGAGGAACTCGATCTGTATAAGACGATGACTCATGCAGAGTACCAGTATAAAATGTTACAAAAACGGGGAAAATGTTGACCCATTCTCTCTTATGTGACGCAAGCGGAGTTGCGCGGGTCAGCTATTAGATTTATATCTCTGGAACGCCCATAGCCAGTTGCGCTCACCGGTCGGTAAACGATTTGTGGGTTAAGGCACCTATGGCGCGGTCATTCCATAGATGGGTGACCGCAAGTGATATTATTTGACCTGGCCATCTCCGTGCTTCGGAGCGCGCGTTAAAAGTCGGTCCCGGTTGTTGTCAATTAAGATAACAGTCGTTAAGCCATGTTTAAGGCCTCCGGGCGGCTTGAACAACTTTGACACTAGGTTATATCTTGTCCCTCAGGTGCCGGAACACTTCAGATGCAAGTCTCCCGAGTCGATGGACGTGGACACGGACTCGGACGACGAGAACGAGAACCGCGTGGGTGACGTCATGCTGGGCAACTACATCAACTGCGCCTCGCTTGAGAGAAGGTTCGCAGTTCTATGTCACTACTAGAATCTAGGACTAACACACGACTTTTCAATTTTGCGTGTATCTTTTCTTATATATAAAAACTAGCTGACCCGGCAAACGTTGTTTTGATAAAACTATAAAAAAAAATGCTACTTAGGGGTATGAAAAATAGATGTTGGCCGATTCTCAGACCTAGTCAATATGCTCACAAAATTTCATGAGAATCGGTCAAGCCGTTTCGGAGGAGTATGGCAACGAAAACTGTGACGCGAGAATTTTTTTTTTCTTGCTGACCCGGCAAACGTTTTTCATATAGATAATACTAAAATTATTACTATTAAAAATAAGGGTTGGTGATAAAAGGGTAAATATTTAGGGTTGTATTTTTTTTAATGCCATATTCCACACAAATTTAGTATATAGATAGCTGAAGACTCAGAAAGCTACTTTTTATACCGGAGTTCCCGTGGTATAGGGATTTACACGGGAAGGGTTTCCATACAGACGAAGTCGCGGGTCTCTAGTACACATATAACTTGCAAAAGTCATTGGTGTGTTGCCTCGGGTTCGAACCATCGACCACTGGCGTGTGAGGTATCAACTTATACTGTTAGAATGAAAATACTTAATACTATTTTCTTTCCACAGGATAATAGTGATACACCCGAACCGTCAAGGCGACGTAGCCAACCAAATAAACGCAAACCCAGACGAACTACAACCGGCTCAACCAGAAAGACCGGAACGACCACGACGGCCACAAAGGCAAGAACGCCCAGAAAGGCCAGAACGACCAGCCCAAGACCCTGAACCGGCGGGACCACGGCGTAACGTACTTCATGGTCCCAATTGTTCATTAAATCACGCGCAAGGACATATATTCAGTCGTCGGCCTGCTCCAGGGGTCATTCTCGAAGACCCAAATGAGGTTGAGAGTATACCTTTTGCGTTACTAAGGAGGATTATCCGAGAACAACCCGCCGAGGATATGGACGTGGAAGCTGGACCTTCGAAACGACGTCACGGTGATGCTGATGAAGATTTGGCTAAGAGACGAAGATTGGATGATGGCAGTCCTAATAAAGGTGATAAAGCTATGGATGTGGCGGGTCAGCAGGGACCATCGCAACCACAGGCGGGACCATCCGGTCAGGTGGCGGGGCCATCAAAACCCCAAGCGGGGCCATCGACTGCGCAGGCGGGATCATCGAAGCCGGAGGCAGTACCTATGGATCAACAAGCAGGACCGTCCAATTCCCAAGCTGGACCATCGAATCCCGAAGCGGGACCATCGAAATCGCAGGTGGAGCCTATGGATCTGCAGTCAGGGCCATCAAATACCCAGGCCGGACCTATGGACCAGCAGGCAGGGCCTTCGAAGCCGCAAGCAGTACCTATGGATCAGCAGGCCGGGCCATCAAATCCCGAGGTAGGACCATCAAATCCCGAAGCGGGACCATCAAACCCCGAAGCGGGACCATCCAATCCCGAAGCGGGACCATCGAATCCCGAGGCGGGACCATCAAATCCCGAAGCGGGACCATCAAACCCCGAAGCGGGACCATCAAATCCCGAGGCAAGTGGCCTAAGTCCTAAACTTAGTGCCCAAATGGAAAGAGTAGCAAAGGAATTAAGACTTTCTGTAGCAAGACTGAAAGCTCTTTGTCGTACAATGCCTAAACCTGAGATACCCGTTGAGAAGAAAGGACCCCCCAAGGAACCCCCCACTTTTGCTGACAAGCAAGTCAGCACGGTCGATTACTTGGGCACGTGGAATCAAGTCACTGGGGACTATAATCCTAAATCTATCATTCTTAGATCCAATCATCCGGCTGGATTGTTGAGTGAACAAATGAGGCCAGTCAATCCACAAGCCGGACCATCTAATGTGGAAGCGGGACCGTCAAATGCAGAAGCGGGACCATCGAATGTAGAAGCAGGCCCATCTAATGCAGTACCGGGGCCATCGCAGGAACAGCCAGGGCCATCACAGGAACAACCAGGACCGTCAAATATGGAAGCGGGACCATCGAATGTAAAACCGAGGCCATCACAAGAACAACCGGGACCATCTAACCCACAGCCCAGACCACCAAGTCCTCAACCAGGACCGTCAAATGTGGAAGCGGGACCGTCAAATGTACAACCAGGGCCATCGCAAGAACAACCGGGACCATCTAACCCACAGCCCAGACCACCAAGTCCTCAACCAGGACCATCAAATCAATTCTGTCCACCTGATAATGGTGAAATTGAAAGAACCCTGTTCCCAGGGTTTTGGGGGCAACGGTGTCTAGGCCTAGCTGCACAGCCACCCACTGACAAAGAAGTCCAAACTGACGATCACGAAGACCTAAGACCTTTGCATCTAGACCCTCGGTCCTTCTACGGCAAAGAAGTGTTGCCACAATTAGATTCACCTGAGAGCCTAGCTGCAGGACTTGCGGAACTGGAGGCCTTTGAAGCACGCGCTGATGTAGAACTAGATAGAGTTTTGAGACGCCGTAGGAGCGGTAGTGATGAGGCCAGAGTACTTATAAGACGGTTAATCGGAAGAGCTGATCGAGATTTCGCTGTGAGGGTTGAAAGAGTTGACGCTCCACCCGCTCCCGTACTTGCTCCAGTACCGAGCCGCGAAGAAAGATATTTGAGATATCTTCAGAATTATTTCGATTACGCTGCCGACCAGCACGTTGAACAGCGATTAGGCGATGTTCTAGAAAGATACGGAGCTATCGCAATTCCGGTGAACCCTATGCATGTAGGGAGAGTGGTTTTCGCTCAGCCCGTCCCTGAAGAAGAGGAAGAGGTAGTGCCTGTAAACGGACCTCCCGGGAGGGTTTCCATTCCAATACCTATTGAGGAGGTTGCTCCGACTGCAGGAATTCGAGAACCGGCAGATGCGAATGCCGGTGACGCTGCGAACGCAGGTAGACCGGCACAAGACGCCAACGCTCAAAATGAAAATCCAGCCCCGGTACCGGACGGAAACGCTGCACAAGTACCTGTCGCTGAAAATGTCGGTCCTAATGCGGCCGATGCCAGACCGGTCCCGGTACCTGTAGCGAATGCAGGACCGATACAAAACAGGTACGACAGACCACGTCCTTACAGGAACGAGAGACCGGCTCGCGAGCGCAACGCAGAACCTGAGCAAGAAAATAGAAGGTACCGTAGGAGATGTTACCCAGCAGTCTTCAGACACGAAGGCCAGCCAGTCATGCACATAGATATAGATATACAACATCATAATATCCCACCGGCTTCAAACTTCGGCTACCATTTAGTCACCGATTCAGCCGTGTTACGCTTCGGTCGCGCCGAGAACGACCATATTAACTACGTACATATAGGCCAGCGGAATAACGACACGACCCACCGGCCGGACAGGTCAAATCTCCGCATTTTATCAATAACAGGTTATAGGAATATTACTGATAGAAGTTTGGAGCATCTAGCGACGGCTGCCCCGTTTATACATTTCATAGATTTTACAGATACTAACGTGTCTGATCGGGGAGCGGAGATGTTTAAGGCTATGCGCCCTAATTGCACCCTTTTGCATAGTAACTATAGGGCGTCTTGACCTAGCCCTGCGCGCCGGTGGAGGCGACGAGGAGCTAACTTCAACAATATACCTATTATTCCGGTGTACATGTAGAATATGTATAATGAGTAAGTTTTTGTGCTTTCCGTAACCTTTGGCGTAAAGCAGCTGATTTTGGTATGAAGATATCGAAATTTGATGATTTTTTTTGTGTTTGATGATAAATATTGAGATTTTATTGAGTTTTTTAAGTGAAACGTATATTATTTGGTAAGTTTGAGATTGTAGTTTTGTTTCGTTGCAGATTTTTATTAGTTTTTACATCTAAAATTATCAAAAATTATTGATTTTCAAATATTATTTCGGCAAAATTTAATAGTTTTTGAAAGTTAGCTTATAATTTGGTTTGCTTAAATTTTAAACGCTAATGTAACTTAAAATGTCGAAATTATCAATTTTAGATGTGTGGCTTCACACCTAAACAATTTAAAATTGATATTTTAAAATTTCGCTAACTAAAGTCATTTAAAAAGGTCAACATTTATTGACTTCATACGTCTCTTAAGACATTTCAAGCGCTAATTAACTTTTAAGTTGCATATTCTTTTAATTTAACTAGCGAAACACCTCTGCCTACCCCTTTTGACCATAACAGGCGTGATATTATGTATGTATAACTGTAATATATTTTTAGTTTTTTCAAAAAACATGCGTCGGAGGTTACCAATATTTGAAGCGTTAACAAAAATTTACTCATTAATAGAATGTAAGTGAAGATCAAGATATTTCGCAGTTTTTCATATATAAATAGTACAATTTGGAATTTAACATCTTTTTTAGTAAATAGTTTGCTGAAAATAATTGGAATTTTATCTGAAAAAATGCTGAAATATGTTGAACATGTAATAGTAATTTGATCACAGGTAGCTATGTAGTGTAGTTGCTTTAAAATAAGCTATTTATTGGGACTTAAAAAATCAAAATATCCCAAATTTGCAATCCAATAATATCATGAAAAGAACAAAATAATTCTTGAAAACTAAATAAGTAATTAAAGTAAAGAATTTTAAATGAAAAAATTACTCAACACAAAAATCAAAATTAGACTTTAATCCCGGATTAGACTTTACCCGGCTTGGACATATAAACCCGGACTGGACTAAACCCCGGACAAAGACACAACCCAATTGTATTTATATCGAGTAATAATAGACTTTAAAGTCTCGAAATACATATTTCAAAAACTGAAAAAAAAAATGCGAGACAAATGCCCGGTTTCTGAGGCACATTTAGCGGTAGTTTATCTATTCAATAGCGTTTAAACTCATATAAAAACGCTATCGAATAGATAAACTACTGCTAAATGTACCTCAGAAACCGGGGCTAAGACTTAAATCTCAAGTTGTCAAACATTATAAGTAGCTCAAGTTAAGTGCTACTCAAAATTGAGTGCAGTTTCAGTACTCAAGTCTGCCTAAACTCACTCCTAATAAAAGCCTTTGAGAACGGCTTGAAAATAAGATTGCTAATCCAGCAATGGTTTTACGAAAAACCGCATTTTGTTTTAGAAATACCGGAGTGTATTTTACACGTAATTTCGTGTCGTATGTACAGTGACTGTGTGTAACAGGTAGTGAGTGATGTTGTGTCGCGTGTGTCCGCACAAAATCAAAATCAAATCATTTATTCATTTAGGTCAAATATTGACACTTATGATAGTCGTTACAATTACTGAATCTACCACTAGCTCGGAAAGGGAGTGGAGCCTTATGAGAAGAGCTAGCAAGAAACTCACACACACTCTTTTCAATCGCCAAAAGTTTTACAATGTGGTTGATACAATAATTGATCATGCGAGGAGCTGCCAACACACACCGACTGTCAACTATGTATGTACGTGACAGTTGTTGTCTGTACTGTACATATGTACACGAAATACAGCCTAATTTAAACGACTACCTATTCCTTAAGCTTTAAAGGTAAATAAAAAGTCCTTTTGTCATATTTAGTGGTCATTCATACTACATTATAATGGGTCATATTGATAACAACTATGCAATGGTTTCTACAAGGACAAGATTAAGGAACTGAAACTATAAGGCACTTGTCCCACCGCCAACGATAAACGAGAAACGAGTAGAAATAGAAACTATAAAAGAGTTGGCGTTCAGCGGGAAGCGAGTGTAGTTTCGATAGTTTTGTCGCCGCGCTATGAGCGAGTGTGTAAGTGCGACGAGCGATTACTCGCGCCCCTTGTCAATGTCCGACAATATCGTTCTCTGTGGACACAAAACTGAGTTCAAAAGAAATTATCAAGCGAGTGAGCATCGCTAAACGAGTATCGCTGAACGAGTTTACTTTTGAAAGCTTGTTGGCAGCAGCGGCGAATTAACGATTAACTATCGACTATTCTCTCGCTCAAGAAACGTTCAATAGATATAACATTTCATAAAAGAGATGCATATACAAATAGTTGATCGCTGACTTCACACTGCCGGCGACGACTCGCTTTACTAGTTGCTAAGCGACAAGCTGTCAAAAATAAACTCGTTCAGCGATACTCGCTCGCTTGATCGTTTCTTTTGCACTCAGTTTTGTGTCCACAGAGAACGATATTGTGGGACATTGACAAGTGGCGCGAGTAATCGCTCGTCGCACTTACACACTCGCTCATAGCGCGGCGACAAAACTATCGAAACTACACTCGCTTCCCGCTGATCGTCAACTCTTTTATAGTTTCTAGTTCTACTCGTTTCTCGTTCATCGTTGGCGGTGGGACAACTGCCTAGAGGTTATAAAATACGTGTTTGAAATACACTCGGTATTTCATTCCGCTCTCGCTATGATGAGCTTTTTCAAAATAAATATTTTCTCAGACTGTCTAGATGTAAATTCGAAAAGAACCTGTAGCAAAATTAATCAAAATTTAATCGTAGGTTCACATAAATATATTATTTTGAGATCTCTGAAATTATTTTAAGTAATAATTCTAGTTTAAGTTAGTTTTAATCTTTAAGTCCACTGTATCGGGACTTTTGTATTGCGTGTGTAACACGATACAAATACAAATTATTGTATTGCAATACACGGGCTAATTACAATTTATAATTTGTATTTATGCATGAGTTATATTTTCTGATGTATTTATATTTTTCTTGTATTTATAAGTCCGTAGTTTGCACGTAGTTTGTTTGTATTATTTTAATACATTTATGCTTAATACATTGGTTTTAAATGGCTTTAAACGGTTTTATTTATGTTCAATGTCTATTATATTGGTATATGAAGGAGTTTGATCGAAACACTTTTTTAACATCAAAATAATTTAAAAGCAGTATTTTTTTGGTACACTTACTTAAAAGAGTAAGGTTTGCTGGTTCGGCAATATTGATCGAACAACAAAACCGACTCGACTCACTTGTTCGGCTTGTGTCGATCGAGTTCATCTACATATATGAGGCGCCCATAGCCAGTTGCGCTCACCGCTCGGTATACGATCTGTGTGTTAAGCAACCATTGGCACGGTCATTCCATAGATGGGTGACTCCATAGTGGTATTTGAGCTGGGCGTCTCCGCGCCACGCAGGGCACGTTAAAAGTCGACCCGGTTGTTGTCGATTAAGATAACAGTCGTTAAGCCACGTCAAAGGCCTTCGGGCGGCTTGTACAACTTTGACACTAGGTTGACCACTAACCATACGACAAAACAAAAAAGGCCCGACTTGGGCGATTGATGCCGAACCGAATAGGTAAGCTCGTCTTACGCCTGTGTTAAACCAGGTTATAACCTATCCGAGAGTAATATACCACTAAAAATTATCACCGTTTTGGCGTGATTGAGTTACAAACATCCAAAGTTTTGCATTTATAACGTTAGTATAAATATTCCCAGTGCTGGGCAAAAAACCTTTCCCACCTTGGTTAATGTTGTATTGGGATATTGTAAAAGTGGTTTTTAGTTCTCGATCATTCTCCTTCAGTTATAAAGTAAGATAATTATGTACGTAGATTCGGTGTTCTAATTAAATTATAAGATTTAATTACTGTTTCATCACTTACTGATAAGTCTTTGTTAGCCTAACCGTAAGATTGATATTCTTAACTTAACTTCTTTTGATCTTAACGGAAGCGTATACCAGATTTGTTGCCGACGCAGGAACCCGATTTGTATAAGGCTAAGTTCATATCGGTACAAGATCGGAGTAAACCGCTAGTATCGTCTACATCACCGTGTGTCATTCACCATGTGTTTTGTATTGCTGGCACATCGGCCCGTCTAAATCTCGGCGACGATCGAGCGGTCGCGCCGATCTACTCACAATCACGGCGGCCGGGATGGCAGCGGGCGGTGGACAAGCGGCTAAAGTAATTTAATGTGAATGTATGTACCGCAACTTCGGCGCCATCATTTCGTTCACGGTGACGTGACGGTGACGGCGGCGGTGGACAAACGCCGTAACCCGCCGGCACCCCCGCCGGCCATGCCCAGTACTGTGTGTAAAAGCTCAAAGATCACCCGTCTACGCTGCCGTCCTCTAACTATAATGCCGTTATCTACAAAAACAATGTTTCGAGATATTCGATAAAAAAGCGCGAGAAAATATGCAATGCTATTTCGTAACTATCTGGAAACTGCGATTTGAAATATCTTTAGCAGCATCTGGAAACAGCATTGCATATTTCTTTTCTCGCGCCTTTTCGCGAAAATCTCGAAACATTGTTTTTGTAGATAACGGCATTATAGTTAGAGGACGGCAGTACGGTACAACTCGGCCTGAGGCCTAACCTGAGAAATCAAACGGCTTTTAAACTCTCGCGTTGCATGTTTAATGTATAATAGAATACGGGAATTCACGCGAACACGCATTTTACCTTAAAATGCCTGTTCAGTCTGCGACCACGGCGAGTGCAACCTGCGCCGAAACGTTAGGCATTTCAAGGTTAAATGCGTGTTCGCGTTAATTCCCGTATTCTATTATACATTAAACGGCTGACATTATTTAGCCAAGAGTTTTATGTCACAATAATACCTATTATCTAGTAAGTGATGAAACAAGTATGTATCAAAATTAAAACACGCGGGTCGGAGAAGGATATGTTTTGTATAGCTACAAACGTTTATAGTCAGTTACAGCGAGCAGAGAAAGACAACTCCCGCACTAAGAATTGCTATATCGCGGGGACTTACATACAAACAACGAACGCTAAATACAATCCGTTGTTTGTATGTTTGTAAGTCGAAACGCCAGAGCAATTCTTAGTGCGGGATTTTTCTTTAAAGAAAAGGCCTTGATGCGTTGCAAAAATGTCAGGTGCGTATTTTAACAAGCGTAGCGTGATTGAAGCAAAGAAATGTGAGGATCGTAGTAACTTGCGTTTTTTGGTCTCTGCCAACGCTTAGGTAAGGTGTGACTTTATGTACATACATCCATACGAGACGTCCATAGCCAGTTGCGCTCACCGTTCGGTAAACGATCTGTGGGTTAAGCAAACGTTGGCGCGGTCATTTTATAGATGGGTGACCGCATAGTGGTATTTGAACTAGGCGTCTCCGTGCTTCGGAGGGCACGTAAAAAGTCGGTTCCGGTTGTTGTCAATTAAGATAACAGTCGTTAAGCCACGTCAAAGGCCTTTCGGGCGGCTTGAACAACTTTGTCACTAGGTTGACCACTAACCATACGATGGGGGGGGGATGTACATACATACATACATAAATCACGCCTTTTTCCCATAGAGGTAGGCAGAGACCAAAAAACTTCGTGTATGTACATACATACATACAATAAAGGTAAGCAGAGACGAGAGAACACCACTTGGTACGATCCTTACAAAAACTTCCTTTGCCTCATTCAATTTAATGTATGTATCTAAATATCGCAAAATAAACCAGAAATTCCGGTTTCGCCATTTCTGAAAAAGATCGTATGCCGTGAAATTAAGAGATCTTTCACAATGTTACTTTATCTAACACTTAACTTACCTGACACTTAACCAGAAGTCGAGATGTTCTTAGTCTCGCTGTAACTGACTAAGGACTTTAGGAAAGTGAAGATCACTATAAATTATCTCGAAGATATCAAGTGCTAACCGTTGGTTAAGAGTGTATTTAGATGAAATGAGAGAAGGCTGATCTGGACTATGTTATAATTATAATAATATGTATCTTAAGCACAAACTTTTGTAGGGCAATGGGTCTTAAATATTCAATTATCACTAATTAATTTATCTGATACATAAATATTAGATACTTATATTAATGTCCGATAATTTTTAATAAAATTTGTTTATCTGTACCTCGATTCTCAACCACTATCGACTACCGACAACCGGCTAGCTATCGAAATTTTTACATTTAGAATGTACTAAAATATTTCCTACGACGCCCGTCAGGGGCGCTGATCAGATTTTCATACAAAATTTCTCGATGACAGGTCGGTTGTCGGTAGTCGATAGTAGTAGAGAATCGAGGTACTGGTAGATGAATTTAAGTTGAAAAGTCACTATGCTCGGGCCATTACAAACGTGCGAACTACGTCTGCAAAACAATGATAGAAATGTGTAAATTTGTGCGAGTAAAATGTGAAAAGATGCAAGTTTGATAAAATTACATGACACAGTTTGTACGTTTGTTATACTCCAAGTATGTAGACGTTACAAAAAATTATGTCCATCACACAAAATGCTTTTGTAAAAATGTTTTATTGAGTTCATTAAAAATCCAAATAATTTATTCTCTTAAGTTAAATATGGATAGTTGTGATTGTCAAAAATACAGTATGTGAAAGAATAAAAACCTTATTTACTATCAGTAAAGGAAGGTTCATATCTGACGGAACATACGTCGCGTATTATCGGTCGCGCAACGCCAGAACAGACAAATGTATAGAAAAACACTCGACCGTTCACACTCAACCGATGATGCGTCGGTGCGAAGCTCATACAAATTAAGTTACGTCCGACGCATCTTCCGTCAGATATGAACCTTCCTTAAGGAAAATAGGCCAATTAAAAGAGCTAGCAACAAACTTTGGCAGAAGTTACGAGAATTGACCATTTGATCTTAAATATGTATGAACCTTTAATTCACTTTCATATCGTGGTTTAAGTTCTATCACCACGTAAGTCAATATTGACGATTTGATGCTGTAGCGGCACATACAGCGACATCTCATGGTACGAGCGCAGAACCATCAACTCGCATGACGTCACAAATCCTGAATCGCGCTATCAAAGTTTGCACTGCAACTGACTATATATACAAGTTCCCGACTACAACAGTCGGGCAGCCTAGGCCCACCAGGCATGATCACCTCGCCTGGTCGGAGGATCCTCCCTTTGTGTTGGAGGAACATGATCACCTAGTTCCCTCACCACGTCATTAGCTAGACAATCGCAAAACGAAACTGAAGGTCTCCTGAAGAGTCGCTAAAAATTACTCACGTGGTGATATAACTTAAACGACGAATATGTCTTCTGTGTAATTACAATGTCACTTATATTTGTAATTGTTTAAAAAAATACCAGTGAGTACAACTCGCGCTTGACAGTTTATTTTACAACCAAAAGCCCATTGTCCTTAAATATTTTCTAAAATGTATCAACTACTTTAAGAATATAACTGTATTATTTATTTTAGAATACAATTTGTATCGTTTCAATACAAATACAACTTATAACTATGTCAATATGGCAGGTGAACTTTATTATTTTTTTAAGTCTATTGTCTCGGTAAAACTGGTTGTCAGACTTTCAAGCTTCTGACTACTGTTAACGACTGTCAAAGATCTTTGAAAATAGCAGCCGGGACCCACAATTTAATGGGCCTTCTGAAACACGGAGGTACTCGCTATGTATAAAATGGTCACCCATCCACCGAACAACCTCGGCAAGCGTAGCTTAACCTTAGACTTTCGCGCGGCTGTTGTTAACTAAGCCTTGGAGAGCGAGCTCCTTGATGTTCAGTTAACAGTTCCTTGTTCTACCTTAAAATAACAAAATAATTTATTCTCAAGAAAAAAAAAACTTTTGTTAAGCTACGTACTAAATAGTACATTTTAGGTAAATTTTTTGGGCAATTTGAAAATGTACATGGCCGATATTTGGCTACGGCGGCCAGTTTAATTGAAACCAACCTTTGCAGGACTTTGTTTTTAGTGTCGCGTGTACAATACACAGGTACACTCTCTATTCCTTTACTCCCATCTCTTAGTGCCCTGCCTCATTAAGACGCCATGTCACGTTGCCACACCGTCGCCACGTGAGGTAGGTGACATACATTTCAATATTAACTGCTTGGATACGTAGCCAGCGACGCCGCCATGGCGTCTTAGTGAGGCAGGGCTCTTACTTTTAATTTTAGGCAATAGATACAATTTGTTTTAGTACACCGGCCATATTGATTCTCAATTTTTACTCTTTACAATAAAATAGGCCTTTCATATTTTACTTCTAGATGTATACAAGAAATGGTGTCAAAATTCATTAATGTATGATTGGCCGAAATATCAAAAAATGGGCAAATTGTATGAAACTTGGGACTACCCACTAATAGCAAGAAGATGTATGTATGTATGTCTTTAGTTACCGTCAACTTTGCCATTTTAACTTTATCAACTGAAAAAAATAGTTATTTCCACTGGTAAATGTATAATTTAATATCTATACTAATATTATAAAGCTGAAGAGTTTGCTTGCTTGGTTGAACGCGCTTATCTAAGAAACTACTTTTGCGAATTGAAAAAATATTTTAGTGTTGAATAGCCTATTTATTAAGAAAGGGTATATAACATCACGCTACTATCAAGAGAAGCAGAGTACCAGTAAAAAAATACTTATACAAAAACGGGGAAAAATTACACACACTATCGCACGTTCTTAGTAGCGTACAGGATTACGCGCGGGAAAGCAGCGCGCTCTTCGAGAGCGATTTTCTTCGCTTGGCAGATGAGCGCGGCGCGTGGTCTTTCCTTTCCCCTTACACGCGCGATTGTTGTTTCATGCGCGATAGAGCGTGTGTGTAAAGGTGGCTATTCTCTCGAAACTGTTCATAGATTATCTGTAATTTATTTTTAAAGTGTAATACTGGCCCTAATTCAGCTAACACTGGCATCTCGTTGCTATTGGAGGTCCCAAGTTGCCCATTCTCATTTGTATAATTAATTCATCTCTGTAGTGTTTCAAATGTATTAATACAATACAATGTTCGGAAATCAAGTGTATTTGATGTTTTATTTTATTTTTAAACCCATCGGTATTTTGTATTTTAGATTTGATAATGGTGAAGGAAAACGTGGTGAGACTTTGCATGTATAACCCCCGGTCTTTGAGGCATATTTAGAGGTAGTTAATCTATTCAAACTGTCATGTTGATATGAGCAAACGCTATTGAATAGATAAACTATCGCTAAATGTACCTCAGAAACCGGGGTAACAGTTGAACACAGTTCTTGAAATACTCGTAATGTAGTGTGAACATCTCGTGATCCAAAAATAATCAACTAGGTATCTTTACACCCGAACTACGAGACACAATAAAAACTGTTTGATCAGAGTCGTTTCGAAATCCTGAAACCTGCTGAAGGTCAATATATAGTAGGAGCCGTAGCACCACCGCCCAAGGAAATATGATCAAAACCTTTAAAAACTCTTATATCCGTAAACAAGAGTATGCTTTCATTATTTTTCAACAACGAGAAGCTTCCTAGACCAACGAATTGTCCATTATACATGAGCGCAGCGCCAGAAGATATACCAACAAATTTATCTATATTTAGTATACAGAATAAGTACCCCCATGAACGTGGGATCCATTCATCGCAGTCTACGAAAACAGTGTCAACTTCATAGTCGATAGCTTCTAGCTGACGATGTTGTTTCACATGAACTCGATCAATGAAACCGAAGCCAGCTATTGTGAACGTCCCCTCTGGGTGAATACGGACTCGCCGAGCGATGTACGTGTCTGCAAGTATCGGATGACGGAACTTCAGGGCACCGGCACTCACTGGCAACTGATGCTGTGTATCCATCGCAACCATATCGAATCTAGGGCTATCGGTAATGCGGGGACCGAATGGCGCGTCTGGAACTTCTATAAGATCAAACTGGAAACGTATGTGCATTGCTTCGGTTGTATAGCTGTTGTACCAATCGCGGTACACTACGTGAACTCTTATGCCTTTGCCTCGAACATTAGATTTATCGCGTGATACACCGCCAAGGATTTTTCTGAAAGGATTTGCGGCGGTCAGTACGAGGTTGGGTTGCGCCCACACGCCGCCGCAGAGAGGTTTGTGCCTGTACGATATGGCCACGATGAAGTCCAAGTTGTCGTTGTGTTCTAACCACGAGTATTTGACCTGTTGGCTCACGATCTCCGATGCGTATTGCAGTGTTATCAATAATGTGCATATGCGGAGCCTGAAAATTAACAAACAAATTACAATCTAAGTATATTAATATTATAAAGCTGAATAGTTTGTTTGAACGCGCTTATCTCAGGAACTACTGCTCCGATTTGAAAAATTCTTTCCGTGTTATATAGCCCATTTATCGAGGATGGCTATAGGCTATCATCACGCTACGATTAATAGAAGCAGAGTACCAGTAAAAATTGTTACAGAAACGGGTAAAATTATGACCCATTCTCTCTTATGTTACACAAGCGAAGATGCGCGGGTCAGCTAGTTAACTAAAAAAATGTGAGAATATTTATGAAACGGTCAGGTACCTACATGATTTTAGTTTAATTAGTCAATACAAACATGATTTGGGGCCTTGCCATGTTAGATTTCTCTCCTGGAGAAAGTAGAAAGAAATCTGTCAAAATGTATGGAAGTGATCATCAATGCGAACGAAGTTGTTTGTCACACTTTCATATTCATCTATATCTATCTATACTTATAATAAATCTGTAGAGAGGTCAATTCTGTACATTGAATATATTTAAAAAAAACCAATGGGGGATGTTTAGTAACGGATACTGATACCGAATCTGCAATTTATAATTTTCTTTTCTGTCTGTCTGTCTGTCTGTCTGTCTGTCTGTCTGTCTGTCTGTCTGTCCTCCGTCTGTATGTGTCGCTATCACGTAAAAACTACCGGATAGAATGCACTGAAATTTGGTATATGCATAGAATAAGTAGTGGAGCAATTTCTAGGATACTTTTTATAGCATAAAATTTCAAAGATTTTTAGAAAATTGAAAAAAATACGTAGAAATCGTTTGAACCTGCGTTTCCCTATAGAGACCATAGATGGCGTTACAATCCATTTCACAACATTCGCATAGTTAACGCGGCGCCTGCCGTATCGATACATGTTGTTCGCACCAACCAATAGATGGCGTTATAAACCGCAACAATGCATGTTTTTTCTAATTAATTTATTTTGATGGCTTTATTGTAAAAAAATACCTTTGAAACATGCTATACATTTATAAGATTTTTAAACATAAATGTTGTATGATATATTACACAAAAATGTTGGTTTACGTGGGTCCGGTGCGATCGGGATATCCTAGATGGCAAACCGAGTAATTTCGTTTGTTGTCGTTGTTCGCCGCAACTGACAGATGGCGTTGTTGTTCGAATCACATAATATTTATTTAATATTAACCAAATTAATTCGTTGCATTAAGGAAATAAATTGGATAGCTATGAAACAGACTATGTGGTAAGTTTAAAAAAATAAACAACGGATGATATAAGTATAAAAAATAATTACGGGTTACGCGGTTTCGGACGTATCATCGCAAGTATACATTATTACGCGTCTGAAGAGCTCCGGCGCAGATAGGACCTATAATAATATTCTGAATCCAGACGGGTAAGCAATGGTCAGTCTATTATAAGGTATTATATTTTACACTGTAAACTGCTACGGATACAGACGAGAGCGCAAAAGAAGGTAACCACAGGAAATCAGGCCTGCCTGAGCCTGTGTCACATTGTGTGCCTTTCGGGTCCCTTTCGTAAATAACCATTAGATGACAAAAGAGTTGTTAACATTTTTATGTGTAGGTGTATCGAGTGCTTCGCAATTCGCGTGCTCAAACGAATAAGCAACAGTACGAAATTCACGCGAGCGGAGCCGCACGGGTCAGCTAGTTCATAATATTTCATCATTTACAAAGATCTTTGACAGTCGTTACCAGTAGTCAGAAGCTTTAAAGTCTGCCAACCAATCTTACCGAGGAGAATCGTGTTATAACCCAGGTAACCGTGTTGTGGAGGTCCGATAGACAGTCGCGGCATGTAAAATACTGGTATTTAGCTGCATCTAGTGAGACTGGAAGCCGACTCCAACATAGTTAAAAGAAAGGCTAGACTGACTTAAGTACCGCATACTATGGTTAACTACACTGCTAAGTTTGATCATAGTTTTTAGACGCTCATAGCCAGTTGTGGTCACCGGTCGGTAAACGATCTGTGGGTTAAGCAACCGTTGGATTCAATAGATGGGTGACCGCATAGTGGTACTTGAACTGAGCGTCACCGTGCTTCGGAGGGCACGTAAAAAGTCTGTCCGGGTTGTTGTCAATTAAGATAACAGTCGTTAAGCCATGTCAAAGGCCTTTCGGCTTGAATAACTTTGACACTAGGTTGACTACTGCGAAAAGACTTTTTCCCCGACTTATTATTACTACGATTTACAATTTGTAAGAAACAATTTTACTCACATTTTTATTTGAGTCTGTGGTAGCTGCAGATCGTGTTAATAATATTGTTGTTTAATCATTTATTGTTCTTTATATAAACGAAAATTATGTAAATATGCAAACGACAAAAACGAATAGGAGACATAACTACAGGCAGTTTAAAAAAAAACATGAAAGATCGCGGTTGTCTATAGTACCGGAATTTAAAATTAAGCTAGCTTTGAGTCGGGAGGTCGTGGGTTTCTACATGGAACAATTATTCGTGTTTATATATCCACAAAGAGTTTTTTCATACTTGTTGTACTTTGTGTCCGTTGTATGTATGTTTGTAAAAGTCCCCGCGACACGAGAGCATTATTTGGTGCGGGAGTTGTAAAAAAAAAGTTATTCTTAAGACTTTCTGCCAGTTAATTATCAGGGATTACCCAAAGTAAAATATTTGCAGTAATCTGTAAGAGCACGTTAAGACATATATCTTACTAGTCTCGTCCATTATCGCACAATGAGAGTGAGGGAATAGAGAGTGTACCTGTGTATTGTACACACGACACTATAAACAACGTCTTGTAGCGTTAGCTGATTTCATTGAAATTCTTCGCCGTAGTCGAATGTCGGCTAGAAAGACATTATTTATGTACGTAAATCGTATTATAAATATCAATTTGCAAAATTTGATCTAAGGAGATATATAAACGTACAATGCTAACTAAAAAAGGCTTTGACTGGGCCCCACCAAGGTTTTGAATGACAGTAGAAGAAGTAACTAGGTAAAGTAAGGTATCGCCAAACAACTTGAACATAATTTGCTGTATTAGAAAGTAAACAGAATGTAGACCCTGTGCAGAGAACACTTGGTTGGCTGTTATACCAGTAGGGTGGTCGAAGCTGAAACACCCTCGCCTTTGCGCAAAACTATTGTACCTAAACTGACCTAAAAATCGTTCATTAAGATGTAACGAAATTGTTCAAGTTGTTTGGCGGCACCTATACATACAAAGAAATCACTCTGTATCGCATCACCAAAACATACGATTTGTTGATATAAACATTGAATAAAAATGTGTGTAAACTGAAAACTTGTAAATGTACGATTATATAAACAATAGTTCATGCTCGCCTTGTTCGTCCGCGTGAAATCTATAGGTACTATTACTAGCTGACCCGCGCAACTTCGCTTGCGTCACAGAGAGAACGGGTCATAATTTTCCCCGTTTTTGTAACATTTTTTATTGCTACTCTGCTCCTATTGGTTGTAGCGTGATGATATATAGCCTTCCTCGATAAATGGGCTATCTAACACTGAAAGATTTTTTCAATTCGAACCGGTAGTTCCTCAGATAAGCGCGTTCAAACAAACAAACTCTTCAGCTTTATATTATTAGTATAGATATAAATTTAAAATCATTGTATTCGACAATAAAAGTGAGGTAAGAACGGATTTACATTTCCACTATAAAAGTTAGTATTTTACTAAGTTATTTTATCACAGTAGGTAATGGGATACTTAGTACAAATATTTTGTGAGTTTAGAACTTATTATGATCAAATTTTTTTGTTGACTTTTACCCACATCATTCATTATTAAAATTTTGTTAAAAAAGCAAAAATAAGGATATTTTTTATATTTATTTAGTTGTCTTCTCAACGGCTGCAGCTACTTGGGACATTAATGGGCAACTGGACCTTGAACATGAAGGTCATGAAGGCAAATACAACTATAAACTGAAGCTGCCATCTATTGAGGACTCAAAGGAAGCAGGTGACAATGGCCTCAAGACTGGAAACTCTAAGTTAGTCAGTGTTTACCTAACTTACAATAGGTGCCTTTACACACACACTCTTTCGCACGTTCTTAGGAGCGTACAGGATTACGCACGGGATAGCCTGTGTGTGTAAAGCTGGCTATTGTTATGTAGCGGTAGTTACATACAGCGACATCTAATCACACACGAACAACCACCAACTCGCAGAGTGGCTGACGTCACAAGCCCTGAATCGCACTATCAAAGTTTGCACTGCAATTCACTATAATAATATGTACAAGTTCCCGGCTACAACAATTGGGCAGCCTAGGCCCACCAGGCATGATCACCTCGCCAGGTCGGAGGATACTCCCTTTGTGTTGGAGGAACATGATCACCTCGTTCCTCCACAGTTATGTTAAATCCCTGCCTTTATTGCTCTCATTGATATTCGTATAACTCACTCCCTTCCCTTATTCCGAGAGAAGACACTTAGCCAGCAATAGTAATGGGTATCATTTATTTATTTACAGGGCCAGACATAAAGGAACACACAACAAAAAGTCCGGCCGAATCCACGGCACAGAGTTAAAGAATGGAAACCTTCGAGACGACATGAACGACATGTGGACAAAATTGAACGAAACTATGACGAAACTAAACGAAGGCATGGGCAAATTACAACAAAATATCGATACTATAGTAAAAAAAGAATCAGCTGTGCAAATATTCCCGAACGGAACCGCCATTTTTCACGGCAACAGTTACCCTGCAATGTGTCAAAACGCTTTGAACCTAACTTCAGGGTTAGTGAACTCGTATGTAAAAATACCAGCGCTGCCAATGCTGCCAACACATAAAGTAAAAGACGATATGAAGATAGTCCTATTTACTAACAACTTATTAAACCATACGTCAAGATTACTACGACATACCGCTGAAAAAGCCGAAGAGTACTCATGGAGTAAACTAATTAATCACATAGCAAAAGAATATGAGCATAAATTCTCGGAATTTCTCAGAGAATCGCGCCATCAGGAAATAAAGACGCGACTTGGAACTCAAAAATTCATTTTGAATTCGATTGACGTGTCTAATAGAATCGTCATGAGATTATTCGGGTATGTGATGAATGAAATGCAAAACAAAGATCAGTTGAGATTCAGTCGGACTCCTAACATTTTGAATGATAGAATAGAAAAAGGTGCCGACTGGGGTTACAGACACGCTTGTTCAGAACTATACATTTGTAGAAGTCGTAATAGTTTCACTAACTATTTAACTGATGTTTTGACAGTTCTTTTAAGTGTTGACAACGTGAAATTTAAGCAAGCATTCGATTCTTTCACCGAAGCGGGAAAACATGTTGACTTGTCAAAGAAATTTGGTCCGAAAATCGACAAATCTGTGAAAAAATACATCGACGACGTCGAAAGGGAAGATGTACAAACGCAAAGAGCTAGAACTATGATATTAAAAAACATTATCGCGTATAGAAACATGCCTTTGACGTTGTTCCACGATAGTACTCCCGAACAGAGCAAACTCAGAGAGACATTGACATTTTTAGAAATCTTAGACAAGATGGATGAAAAAATTAAGGCTGATAAGCACCACATAAGGGAATGGGAAGCCATTAAAATGCAACTACATAACTGGTCGAGAGGAGAGTACGTCAATATTCAAGATACGATGACGAAACTGGTACAACAAGTAAAGGAAGCGATCGACCAATTGGACAAGAAGGCTTTAGTGAATATAAATAAAGACGGTTATTATAATTATATCACTCAAAGCGTGACTGCAAAGAGAGTTACTACATATGTAAACTTAGAATAGAATTAAAAATATCTTAATAATAAAACAGACTTTAAAGAAAAATTACATTTTATTCGTTACGATACAAACATAACATATCTAGGTGTCTGCCTCCTTGGCGCAGTGGTTCAGGTACTATATATAGTACTTATTATTCTGTGGTTTAGGTCACCACGCTAATACCACCCAATACCATTGCGTCGGGAGGTCGTGGGTTCGATTCCTACACGGAACAATTATTTGTGCGATCCACAAACAATTGTTTCGGGTATGTCACTCACGAGGCGACGGTGTGGCAACGTGACATTTTAATACTAACTGCTTGGATGCGTAGCCAGCGGCGCCGCCATGGCGTCCTAGCGAGGTAGGGCTCTTATGGGATGATAGCCTACCTAATATACCTACTAACTGTGAAAGTAGCTCTGTCTGTCTGTCTGTCTGTTACTCAATCACGCCTAAACTACTGAACCAATTTGCATGAAATTTGGTATGGAGATATTTTGATACCCGAGAAAGGGCATAGGCTACATTTGACCCCGGGAAAATGACGCATTTCCATGGGAAAATACAGATGGCGGACGAAGTCGCGGGTAAAAGCTAGTACTTGTGGAGGAACGAGGTGATCGTGTTCCTCCAACACAAAGGGAGGATCCTCCGACCAGGCGAGGTGATCATGCCTGGTGGGCCTAGGCTGTCCGACTGTTGTAGTCGGGAACTTGTATATATAGTCAGTTGCAGTGCAATCTTCGATAGCGCGATCTAGGACTTGTGACGTCAGTCACACTGCGCGTGGTGGTTGGTTGCGCGCTGGTCCCAGTAGATTTCGCTGTATGTAGCGAGCCGCTACATCACTCCCCCTCAGACCGTAGGTCGATCTTCTCTTCATGTCAGACAGTCTCTCCAGTGCCTGCCATTGATGAGTTCCAGTGAGTCGGAACTCGAATTCCGCTAGTCCCAGTAAGTCGGAACTGTATGCCGCTAGTCCCAGTGAGTCGGAACTGTATGCCGCTAACTCCAGTGAGTCGGAGAGGTGCGGTGTGCGGTGTGCGGTGTGCGGTGAAGTGTCCCCAGTGAGTCGGGGCGAGGTGCTTGTTGTCTGCGGTGAGTCGAGACGAAGCGTTGCGGTGCCCTGGGTGCGTCAGAGTAGCGTGACGATGATGCCCAGGTTGGATGCCGCTGAGGCCGTAGGGTATGCCAGTCATGTGCGTGAGCGACATGTTCGTGGAGTGCCCTGGTGTGGCCGAAGATGCTGGCTGGAGTTGTACGACTGCTGCTGTAGGAGTGAGGAGTGATGAGGGTGCGAAGGTTTGCTGCTGCTGGTCTGATCTTCGTGAAGGCTGCTTCCAATCACGTCGGGGTCACCACTGTGGAGGAACGAGGTGATCGTGTTCCTCCAACCAAAGGGAGGATCCTCCGACCAGGCGAGGTGATCATGCCTGGTGGGCCTAGGCTGCCCGACTGTTGTAGTCGGGAACTTGTATATATAGTCAGTTGCAGTGCAAACTTCGATAGCACGATCTAGGACTTGTGACGTCAGTCACACTGCGCGTGGTGGTTGGTTGCTCGCTGGTCCCAGTAGATGTCGCTGTATGTAGCGAGCCGCTACATCACTCCCCCTAAGACCGTAGGTCGATCTTCTCTTCATGTCAGTCAGTCTCTCCAGTGCCATGCATTGAAGAGTTCCAGTGAGTCGGAACTGTATGCCGCTAGTCCCAGTGAGTCGCTGTATGTAGCGAGCCGCTACATACTTAATCAATATAGAGGTAATTTTGGGACGTATGTAGCTTTTAGTACCTCGCAGCGGTTTGCGGCTTTATTCAGACACACAAAGTTATTTAGCGCGTGTTTCAGAATATTTTATGTACTACAGTATCGATAAAAATATAATTTAAAATTGTCGTAAAACTTTATTGTTTTGTTTATTTATTTTTCAACGCGCCATGTGTAATGTATTATTATATACAAATATTCTGTAAGTAGGCTTCTTTTACTCTTTCTGAATGCTCATCTACGAAACTGCTTGCCTCTGTGGCGCGGTCGGTAGTATATGCAACTGCCGTGCAAGAGGTCTCGGGTTCGAATCCTGGGCCGGGCCAAAAAGTCATTTCTGAGATTTTCTGTTAAGAATTTCTTAGAGATTGCCGGAGTTGGGAAGTTGAGGTTGAAGACCTCCGTGCCTCGGAGAGCACGTAAAGACGTCGGTCCTGCCCCTGACCTCACACTGGTCGTGTCGGTTATCCGTCCCACCGGACTATGAGAGTGATGGAATAGAGAGTGTACCTGTGTATTGTGCACACACTTGGACACTATACACAAAGTCCTGCACAGATGGCCAGTTTCAATGAAACTAACCGCCGTATCTAGCCGAATATCAGCTAGGAGACATTATTATTATTTTTGTGTATAAGCTTAAGTGACGATAAGTAATACGAGAAAAAAAATGATTTCTAAGTAAAATGTTACTTTATTCGCAACACGAAATACATAGGACCACATCATCTACATAAGTGAACAAGTTACGATTTTTTTAGCATATATCAAAAACTACTCGTCAAATCAGGATTAAATTTAAATTATAATACATAGAGAGCCACAGCTTTAAGCTAAATAAATGGCCAGCAAAGCAGTTCTATCCAATAAAAAGTTATAAGGTAACAACAAATGTGTATGTATGGATTTGAAAGCAGGGGAAGTTTGTAAGGATCGTACTAAGTGGCGTTATTTGGTCTCTGCCTACCTCTATGAGGGAAAAGCGAGAATTTATGTTCAAAACTTAAAAGGCAGTGTTTCATGTGGGCACCACGCCACTACCATTGCGTCGGGAGATGGTGTGTTCGATTCCCACACGAAACAATCATATTATTGCGCTACACAAATAGTTGGTTTCGGGTCTGGTTGTACTTTGTGTCTGTTGTTTGTAAAAGTCCCCACGGCAAGCAATTCTTAGTGCGTTGTCTTTTTTAGAAGAAAGAAATAAATGCTAATAATATTTTGTAGGTATAATTTCATCAGCGAACACACTATCATGGAACATAAAGGCTCATGTCGACTTGCTTTCCACGCAGTCGGTAAAGCCGGCTCTAGTCCCGACGGCTTTACGAGGACTCGTTCAACACCCAGGAGTTCGAGCTGATAGCATCCGAGATGAATTCAGACAACTGTTTATGGGCACTTTCGCGAGGTAAGTTAGTTACCCAAGTGGTTAATAATAAAATAGTCAACCAACTATGTTGGAGTCGGCTTCCAGTCTCACCAGCTGAATACCAGTATTTTACATGGAGCGACTGCCTACCAAACCTCCACAACACAATTACCTGGGCTATTACTGATTAAAATCCTCAGTCTGGTCTGGCCTTTCTTCCATCTTTATTGAAATTGGCTTCCAATCTCAGCGGATACAGCTGAATATCTGTATTTTACATGGAGCGACTGCCTACCAAACCTCCACAACACAATTACCACGGTTATAACACGATACCCCTTGGTAAGACTCTTAAGCGTCTGACTACTGGAAACGACTGTCAAAGATCTGTATACGACTGCTGGTCACGATGTCTTTATGGTTGTGAGTCTACCATCAAGGGTGGGTTTAGGAACTTTAGCATGCAAGGTTTTATTCCAACGACCAGTAGGATGCCATGTCTATGTCTTTCGTATTTATAACTCTTTTGCACAACAACTTGTTGCTATATTAAGACGCGAACTTTCCTTAAATTTTAATATGTTTTAACGTTTTTCAGTACAACGGCAAATTCATACTACTATTCAACTAAACATACAACAAAATACGAGCGAGGAACAACTAAACGTACTCCAGAACCAGTAACAAGAAATGAAACATTACGAAAAAAGACAGATTTGAGTACACAAAAAGATCCTGTACAATTAATGAAAATGTTCTCAAATACTCTCACCGAATACGTTGAATCGTTAAAAAAGCGAATGGCTGAAAGTAAACGTAATTTGTCTAAGGTCCAATGGAGCCAACATCTAAACAACGAAACAGAGAAAACATTACACTGGCTGAATAATTTAGGAAAACAAATAAACCAAACGTTTTATTACGATCTTTTTAAAATAGAAAACCGTACTATTGGTAGGTCGAGAGCAGCTCTACGTGAAAATAATTTCGATTATATTTGGACGAGATCTACAAAAGTAAAACAAGTCCCTGCAATAAATACCTTTGCTAAAGACATACTGAATCGTACTTTGGAATCATTTCGGGATCTTCAGAACAGAATAACTGAATACAAATGGAAAAGATATGTTCATCGCGTGTCTAAAAATTATGAAGAAAAATTCAATGAATTTCTTAAAGACATGAATAAACGTTCGTTAAAAACTAATTACGGCGCTCAAAAAGCCGTTTTAAACGCTATCGATGAGTCCAATCGTATTGTAAATAGATTATTTAATTATATTGTACTTAAAATAGGGGAAGAAGATGTTTTACGTAGCAGTCGTTCACCAAATATACTGTTTCAAGAAATGGACAAAATAGCAAATTGGAGTCTTGATCAAGCCTGTTCTCAGTTACACGTCTGCCGATCTAGAAACGGTTTTATACAATTCATCATTCAATATATGACAAACATATTAATGGCTGAAGGAAAACAATTCGACATAGCGTTCGATTCATTAACGGAAGCTGGTAAATTTGTTCAGATACGCGACAGCGAAATAGAAACTAAATTGCAAGATAAGATTTTTTACATAGAGACTTTAGATCGGATGTCTCAAAGGGCTCGGTTTCAAATAGTGAGGAACATTTTGATTAAAAGAAACCAGCCCTTGGTATTAGCTGAAGGCCGGGATCCTAACGAATACGGTATTAGGGCTACTATAGCGTTTTTAGAAATGGCTAATACTTTAGATGAAAAAGTACTAGCTCATACAGGGAATTTAGATGAATGGAACGTTTTAAAGCAGAAGTCTTACGACTGGGCGACTGGCAAAGAGAGCATGATTCAAAGTACAATGAACAGGTTTGTGAAACATGTTGCCGAAGTTTTTAATAATTTAGATGAGGATAGTTTTAATATTATGAGAAATAATTGTAGGGTACTTTTCTCTCCTTACTAATATATTGTTGTTGACTTCAAGATGGAGTCTTGTATTGTTTTATTTTTAGTAAGTACCCCCCTTTTTTTCAATGACCGAAGCATAAATTAGAGTAATTTTATATCTCAGGAAATCGCGCGCATGGTCTTGTGATTCCAAAATAGACTGAGCTTGTACTGTTGCCAGACAACTGATTTACGTACTTATATACATCTAAGTACATGAATAAAATATTCTCGTGGTCATCACACAAATATGTGTAAAGAGTGGGATTCGAATCCAACACACGCAGGCCCGGCAATCACGTTCACCATTGCGCTACAGGTACGTACATTTTTTTTCTATCTCCAGTTATTTTCTTTTATTTCATTCTTTTTTGCTGCAGTAGGACCATTTTGGGGGAATTTCGAGCTGTTGTAAAAATATCTGTTCCGTGTGGGGATCGAACCCACGACCTTTCAACATACACATACATGCGACTTAATGAGTTATACCTTCTACAAGTGTTGAGAAGACGATTGTCTAAACTCTTTGTATTACTTTCCAACAAAAATGCTCGAAGCTTATCAAAATCATTTTGACGATTTAATCTCAAATAACACTCTATCTGTAATCTTAGTTCGAACATTGAATAAGTAAAGTAAAACAAAATTTTTACAAAATATTATTAAGTATTCCTTTGCTTTAATAATACAATACAATTTCTCATGACAGATTCATAAGATTTCTCATCTAAATTTTGTATCACATCAACAATGTGGTTTATAAATTTAGTCATAGTGCTTTGAATGTCCGTATCTTTTCCCAGCGCCCAGTCGTGTGACCTCTGTTTCAGAACGTTCCATTGTCTGACATTTGCACTATTGGCGGGAACTTTTTCGTCCAAAGTATTAGCAATTTCTATAAAAGCAAGCGTTGATTTCACAAACGGATCGTCTAAATTCTTCCCCGAATTTAAAACTAACGGTTGATTTCTTTTAATCAACATATTTTTCACGATTTGAAACCCCGCTCTTTGTATTCTCCGTTCAGTGGATTCTAACCTCAAAATTTGTTTCTGCAATTCTTTGTCAACGTCTGGATCACGTAAAGTGACACTTTTGCCTGCTTCCGTTATAGAATCGATCGCTTGGTTAAATTTTTCATTATGCGTAATTAGTATATTCGTCATATAGTCAATAACGAATTGAATAAAACCATTTTTAGTTCTACAAACACTTAATTGAGAACATGCTTGTTCAAAACCCCAGTTTGACACTTTATTTATTTCGTTCAACAGAACATTCGGTGAACGACTGTTTCGTAATACATCTTCCTCCTCCATTTTAAGTACAACATAATTAAATAACCTATTTACAATACGATTGGACTCATCGACAGCGTTTAAAACGACTTTTTGAGCGCCATAATTAGTTTTAATCGTATGCCTACTAATATCTTTAAGAAATTCATTGAATTTTTCTTCATAAATTTTAGAGGCGCGTCGGACTCGCTTCTTCATTTTGTATTCAGTTACTTTGTTTTCAGCGTCGTGGAATAAAAGCATAGTATGTTTCATTATGTCTTTAGTAAACGCATTTATCGCGGGAATATCTTTTACTTTAGCCGGCCGCGTCCAGTTGTTGAAATTGACATGGATTTTTTCAACATGGTCGCGCAAATTCATTTTCAGTCGTTTGGTAGTTTTAGGTACTTCAGTAAGATTGAAATGTAAAGAGTTTCTCATTCTTGTTTCGAAGTTATTTAGCCAGTTTAATGTGTTGTCAACTTCTTTGTTGAGACTTTGACTCCATTGTAATATAGAACCGTTTTTCTTATATTCTCCCATTCGATATTTTAAAGACACGACATAATCGCCGAAAGTATCAGAAAATTCTTTCAATAATTGTAAAGGATTTGCTTCGGAGTTGATTTTGAGAGTAAATTCAGTTTTTTTTCTAGATGTGTCATTACCTCTCATTAGTATAAGAAATTTAGTTGTAGTGCCTTGCTCATATTTAGTTGTGCGTTGTGTTGGTGAGTAATATATGTTGGCTGTTGGCCTGTGAACATAAACATTGCACTAATGGTATACATGCGAAAGTTTGTGACGGTTGACTTGACGAAAAAATTACGTACAAATGATTTTTCGATGAATTGGTATAGTACAGACATACGCTTAACATGACATTACCTTGTTAATTTCACATCCATAAATTGTGTGGATGACAAGGCAAGTTTGTAAAAAAGAGTCAGGATCGTAGCAAATGGCTATTGTAAAGTATGGTTAGTGGTCAACCCAGTCTCAAAGTTGTTCAAGCCGCAGGGCCTTTGACATGGCTTGACGACTATCTTAACTGACAACAACCAGGACCGACATTTTACGTGCCCTCCGAAGCACGGAGACGCCCAGTTCAAATACCACGGCCATCCATCTATGAAATAGACGCGCCAATGTTTGCTTAACCCACAGATCGTTTACCGACGCGTGAGCGCAACTGGCTATGGGCGTCTCCGGGGGTAAGTGGGAGATGGACTGGTTGTATCACTTGACTATTCACGACGCCATCTATGAAATGAAGCGCCCATAGCCAGTTGCGCTCACCGGTCGGTAAACGATCTGTGGGTTAAGTAACCATTGGCGCGGCCGTTCCATAGATGGGTGACCGTATAGTAGTAATTGAACTGGGCGTCTCCGTGCTTCGGAGGGCACGTAAAAAGTCGGTCCCGGCTCGGGCGGCTTGAACAACTTTGACACTAGGTTGACCACTAACCATACGTCAAACAAACAAACTCAACATTACTTACTTAACAAAGAAGTCACCGGTCTCCGCGGTGTCGCTACTGTCTGATGTCGTCTCATCGCTAGAACTGAGCCCGTTGTGGTACTTCACCGACGTAGGAGCTAGGTCTAAACGCGCGTAGTTCAAACTGGCTGTGTTCACTGACGAAATTATATCTGTAATGAAAACCACCAGATATTGTCCCTACCGTTAAGAATGTACCAGCTTTAGATATAGAAGGTGACGTGTTTATTTTAGAAACTTTTGTATTTGACTATTGCTGCAATCAATATTTTTCTTTTTTTTTTAACTTATTGCTGATCCTTACTTAACATAAATGAATTATTGATGAAGTTTGCCTCTGTAGCGCTGTCGGTAGTTTATCCAACTGGTGATCTAGAAAAAGGTCTCAGGTTCGATTCCCGCAACGGGCAAGATAGTATCGGGGTTTCTTATTTATATTAGAACACTAGCTGACCCGCGCAACTTCGCTTGCGTCACATAAGAGAGAATGGGTCATAATTTTCCCCGCTTTTGTAATATTTTTCGTTGCTACTCCTCTCCTAATGGCCATAGCGTGATGTTATATAGCCTAAAGCCTTCCTCGATAGATGGTCTATCTAACACTGAAATAATTTTTCAAATCGGACCAGTAGTTCCTGAGATTAACGCGTTCAAACAAACAAACAAACAAACAATCAAACAAACAAACTCTTCAGCTTTATAATATTAGTATAGATTCGCCCGTGATTTTGTCCGCGTAAAATGATTTTAAAATGTAAAAAGTATTCTGTCTTAATCTAGGTTTTAAGTTAACAGTGTACCAAATTTTATTCAGATACGTCCAGTAGTTTTTTCATGAAAAAGTAAAAAATGAAACTTTTTTGTTAATGGCGTAACATGTAACTACACAGTATGAACGCCAGCTCCATACGTTGGCCCCAACGCTCGCCCCAACATTGGGACCAATGCCATTTTCTAGATCCACACGTTGGACGAATAGCGTTGAGGCGATAAGTTTGAATGAGATAAGTTCCGTTACTAGTCAAATAATATAACAACTTACACAAAATCTTTATAAAACAAAACATCACACATTTCGCCACCAGAACCAAGACGAATTCACGAAATAAAACTAAATTTTATTACTTTTCTATAATCAATTCAATATTTTGCTTCATAAAAGTTCACATATCGTATAACTATACTACGGGCCATTACAAACGTAAACTACGTCATATATTATCTTCTCGTATAAACATTCACAACTAAGAGTTCAATATATAGTCACTAGATGGCGTTACTGTGCACTCTTGCTAGTTCCATGTGCTGCCAATAGATGGCGCATTTCTTAATGTTTCCTTAAAGTTCCTTTTCGGTATCATTTTGTTGTCTTATGAATACATCGTAAGTGCTTATTCAAATTGGATTTGTTGGAAAATGTCTGAAAAATAAAAAGGAGCAATTAATTTTATTATACTTTTTAAACTTTTCAATCAGAGAAGCTTAGCTTGTGCGTGTAAGATTTTCATCATGAATGTGACTGACCGACAAAGTCATATTTAAAATTCAGTTTTGTAGATTAGCTTGATTAAATATACAAATGAATCACTGCCTTGTTAGGTACCACTAAATTTAAATCAGAATCCCCTGTCGTATTTGTCTGTTCGTGATAAACTTGAAACTGCGGAACACACATGAACATTTTCATGCGTGACGAAAAGACGCGTATTGTTTAAGTGATCGCTGTTTAAGTATTGAATTCCAGGTCGTTTCAATGTAGCATTTTTTTTTAGTTTTATTGTTATTAATTAATTATTACCTTTTGACAGAGCGTGCACTGTATAAGAACTCCATTGTGTGTTGTTACATGTTGTTGAAAAGTCCTTGAGTTGTTGAAAATTTTGTCACATTGCTTGCATTTTAACCTGAAAATATTTATACACACATCTATACTAATATTATAAAGCTGAAGAGTTTGTTTGAACGCGCTAATCTCAAGAACTACTGGTCCGATTTGAAAAATTATTTCAGTGTTAGATAGTCCATTTATTGAGGAAGGCTATAGGCTATATATCATCACGCTACGGCCAATAGGAGCAGAGTACCAATAAAAAATGTTATAAAAACGAGGGAAATTTTGACCAATTCTCTCTTATGTGACGCAAGCGAAGTCGCGCGGGTCAGCTAGTCAGCTATACAAGTTTAGATTTCATGGTTTCAGTAGTATTTGCGTGAAAGAGTAACAAACATCCATATATACGCACAAACTTTCGCATTTATAATATTAGTAAGGTCATTCATTCATTCATATCGTATGGTTAGTGGTCAACCTAGTGTCAAAGTTGTTCAAGCCGCCTGAAGACCTTTGACGTGGCTTAACGACTGTTATGTTAGTAGACAACAACCGGGACTGACTTTTTACGTGCCCTCCGAAGCACGGAGACGTCCAGCTCAAATACCACTATCACCTATCTATAGAATGACCGCGCCAACGGTTGCTTCCCCCCAGATCTATGTCAGACCGATGAGCGCAACTGGCTATGGGCCGCCTATTAGTAAGGTAGGTAGATACTTACATAATATTTCTCTCTCTCAAATGCCTGACTGACTCATTGAGATGCCTGTTCAGGCTCTTAGCGGTCTTATAATAAGTGTTGCACTCAACGCAGTAGTGAGTGCTCTCAGTGCGGTGAACTGATGAGTGCGCTCTCAAGTTTGAGTGCGTCGTGAACGAGCGCTCACATTGAGTGCAGGAGAAGGGCTTCTGACCTGTGTGAGACCTGCGAAATGTCAAATAGTATCAAAAGTACTATATTCAAAAAGCTCACCCCTGGTTTCTGAGGTAAATTTAGCGTTAATAGTAATAGCGTTTAAACTCATATAAAAAAACGCTATTGAATAGATAAACTACCGCTAAATGTACCTTAGAAACCCGGGGCCAGTCAACTCATAAAGTGAGGTTAGAAATATGAAAATTCCGGTCGAATGCGATTTGGACTAGCACGCGAAAGGTTTCGTGCCATTATTTGTAAAAACAGCAATAAAATCTTTGGGACCACCCTTTAATATCTACTTATTACACTTTTACAAGTCCCCAACCCGCACTTGGCCAGCGTGGTGGACTCAAGGCCTAACCCCTCCCTCATTACGGGAGGAGACCCTTGCCCAGCAGTGGGAAATAAATGGGTTAATTTTTTTTTTTTTATTTACCTTTTACGGGTCATGAGAGACTATGAAATGACAGCGAAGTCTTAGTAATAGGGATCCCGTTTTACTTATTGGAAACGGAACTTGAAATATAGAGACGGCTTGAAAATACGAATTGAAAACGTCATCTTTTTATGAAGTTGGTTAAAATAAAGATATTTAAGCTAATATTTACCTGATATGCACGTCCAATCTCTGCTTAGTTGTAAACTTTCTGTCACAATGTTCACAAGTATATTGTAATTTTACATTGTGTATTCTTAAATGTATCTTTAAGGAGTGTTCGTCACTGAAACAAATGATAAAACTACATACATACATAGGCAGAGGTGTATTTCATACATCCGCGTTGTGTGTGGGCGCAAACACATTAATCGGGCGCACTAAAACTAATCTCCCCCCCCCCCACACAAACCTCACTAAAATATGTCGACAAAAACATAGTGCCGTGAGTACTTTCTGATTTGTCGAGTATAGCCGACCGTGGCGATCAAAGGTTTAACAACAATTAATCAGCAAACCCCCCCCCCTCTGAATTACCCCCTCTTTCAATTATTCCCCTTCCCTATTAATTACCTCCCACCCTAACTTAATGCAAAATCATCACTCACGTATAAAGTCTACGACACACAAGACACACGGTGTGTCGCACACTAGTCCCACACTTGTCTCTGTGTGACACACAGTTGCTCCACTTGTTGAACGTGGCGGCACACAGCGAGCACGACAACACACGTCTGTGTGACAGTGTGTGTTGAGATAGCACGCCTTGGGAACTGAAGTGCAGGCCGCATAGTGGGCATTTGATATGACCGGAAGCCTGAAAAATTAAACATAAATATTAGGTCGGGGAGAAAGTCTTTTCGCATTATAGTATGTATGAACTTGTAATAAAATCTTTTCTCTACACAAAAAAGCTCGATATTTAGGTACCTCACAAGCTCACTGAAAGAAACCTAATGAACTGTGTACTCATTTGTGATTCTTGAAGCCAATGAGATTTTATTATAAGTTCATACATACTATAAAGAATTTTTCAAATCAGACCAGTAGTTCCTGAGATTAGAGTGTTCAAACTATAAACTCTTCAGCTTTATAATATTAGTATAGATATAAATACAAACCTCAGTATGCTTAATTTTGTGCTGTTCAAATACATCACTCGTCAGAAAGCCAACACCACAATCGTTACATTGATACCTCATATGTTTATATTTCAATCTTTTCATTTCAATCTGTTTCATTTGCTCGTCTAAATTTAAGTATTTCATTTCAAATTTCAGTTCCTCCAGTTTCAATTTTAGTTTTTTACTTTTTGTGTATTTAAGAGGTTTTATATTCTTTTTTAATGTTTCAATTTCAGTATTATTGAATTTTGGTGTATTTATGTTAAGTTGTTCTAATTTTGTGTCTTCGTCAATGAAATCAATTGATCTTACTAAAATTTCGTTAAATTTTAATTCATTTTCTGAATCAATTTCTTTTGAAATTTTCATTGTGGTGTTATTAATATTATCTGTATTTAAAATATGTATTGTAGTATTACATTTTTCTTCATATCCTGTGGGTAGAATATCTATATTTGTTAAAGAAGTAATTGATAAACTACTTCTAAGTTTTTGGTGTTCTAACAATTCCATTTTCTGTAAAATTTATAAAAAAAAAATTTATGTAAGATTCCATACTACTATTATCTATTTATCTATACCATAAAAAAGAACTTGAGCGCAATAGACATCTTTAATTTATACTTTAGAAATTACTTACTTACCGTATTTTCAGAGTTTAGTATTTGGTGGGATTTATTAGCGAGTGCTATTAAATCTTTAGTCTTTTTTAAAGTACGTTTACACCACATACATAGCCACAGGTCCGTAATAACCTGAAATAATAAGTTAATTCCTTTCAAGTTGCTCCGTAAGTTACGATGAATAAATGAAAACAAATTGCACACTCACTTTCGGTCCAATACATTGAATGAAAACATCAATGTAATCAAACGAATAAGTAATATTGTCATCTTGATTGCTAGATAAACAAATACGACACAGTTTATTATCACTGGATGGCATTTTAATGTATTATTTTTGAAGAAAAATACGATTGATTGTCGTAAGACAATGTTTGTTTTGATCGAGACCGGAAACAGAACAGCTGTGTTTATTTTTCTAAACACAACTACCTACCACAGATATCAACCAGAGAACGAATAGCATACTCCCACTCTCGTTAGTCTTAAGAAATTATTAGTTTTAGGAAAATGTTCTTACTGATGTAGACAGCGTGTCATCGCATCATCGTCATCATTGACATGGTTTCGTTAATCGCTGTAGAATAGGTAGATAGAGCCGAATCAACATGAACAACGTCTAGTGTCTCTCGCATGCGTTGCGTGGAATAATGAACTAGCGGTACCTTTATTTTCCAATGGCAACACCGTTGATTATGTCATCTCACCTGCCGACTGATCAATAATCAAAAGCGCAACAGTTTTTGTTTTTTGTGTTATTATTGTTGTTAAAAAATGATTTCAATAGAAGACGAACAGATAAGTGAATTATCGGATACAAATAAACAAGTGTGCGATGCCTGTCTAAGCGACGGCCGCAGTTTATTCCCGACATATAAGATTAAACAAACGATCAAGGAAATCAACATTAGAGAGGTAAACATTCTAATACAGAATTTAAAAAAAAATCCAGGCACAATGCCTGAGCCTTCGCCCGTATGTAGTTTTTATTTTTCTTAATCCTTTCCCGCGGTATCCATCTTGCAAAATTTTGTAATTTGTTCATTTCATAGGTTCCAGCTGTTATGTAAAAGTGGGTCATTGAAATACTTATTATGTATGACATGCGCTTGCAATTTCGCAACTAACAACTTAGTATTTTTAAGGAAACATACAATTTCAACAAAACTAGCATTTATGGCAAATATTTTCCAGTCTTACTTCTTTGCACATCCTTTGTTAAACATTTCAGTTAGGGATTGTTAACTTACTTCATAGTTTCGAGCTAGGGCGGTACCGCACCCTGGTTTTTTGGGGGCAATAGTGGGTTCAAAGACATATGACATGAATGAATAAATTAATATTCAACTTAAGTAATTAAATGTTTGAAAAGAAAATACTTTTTTCTGTGTATTGTAGAGAGTCAACTTATGCTATGCTTATGACAATATTGGCCAACATAGAAGTACTAGTTATGAGGTAGACACATAACCTGTTTCATAACATAGGATTATGCAACCTGTGGGTCAGATGCAGATTACATAATTTATAGGAGTGGCCAAACAACTTGAACAATAGAGAATTTGACTAGCCTCTCTCATAGAAATGAAATATTGTTTAAACAAAACATAGATGGATGAATCTGAATGCTAAACTGTTGTTAAATTTCTTGAAGAAAATTAAAATGATAAAACTTTGAAACTTTTTATATATTTTCAATCAATCTGATATTTCATAAAGAGTAGCTTGTTTGAATAACAGTCAAATCTATACATCTATACAAATATTATAAAGTTGAAGAGTTTGTTTGTTTGAACGTGCTAATGTCAAGAACTACTGGTCTGATAAGAAAAAATCTTTCAGTGTTAGATAGCCCATTTATTGAGGAAGGCTTTAGGCTGTATAACATCACACTACGGCCATTAGGAACGGAGTAGCAATGAAAAATGTTACGAAAAGGGGATAATAAGTTTTGACCATTCTCTCTTATGTGACGCAAGCAAAGTTAGGCGGGTCAGCTAAACCCTATAATATTTTGTTTTTTTTAGCTAAGTGACGGCAACAGATACATCTGCTGGGAGTGCAAAAGCCTTATAATAAGGTTCTATAGATTTAAAATACAAGTTTATGAGGCACAGGAGCATCTCAAACATTGTGCTAAGGTACTGTACCTATTTATTTTATTTACTTTTAGAATAAAATGTATGTTTAGCAACCCGCACTTGGCCAAATTGATGAACTAAAGGCCTGATTTCTCTTGAAAAAAAATTCCCATGGGGATAGACAGAGACAAAAGAACATCACATTTTTATTCTTAAAAAATTGTTTTGCTTCATTCATATTGATACATGCTGACATACAAGACTGCCAGTTACAAGTAGCACCTGACCTTTTTGAAGAACTTTATGAATAAGATCTCAGTATTTATTTCTAGAATGTCACATAGAAAAATCTATTTAAAATTAATTTGTTTTATGCCAGTAACAATTGGCAACTAACCTTTTTGAAAAATATTATCTGTGTCTTTCTTGAAAACTCCTGTCCCTGCATAAACCGAAATGATTTATTTATGTATCTATTGAATATTAGTTCATTGTTTGTAGCACCACCTCCGTTAAAAAAATATTATTACTGAGAATTTCCCCTTCGTTCTTCACTCTGTCTACGTGGTCTGACCCCTGGATGTATAGACCCAAGCTCCGGGGAAGAAACTTGGCCAAAACCCTGGGTAGGGCTGTGCGGCATTGGCTTACATCACTCAATATTACCATTGTAAGTTAAATTTTAACAATAAATGTGTGTATTAGGACCAAAGTGATATCTATCAATTTCGAAAAGGCACATGTTATGTGTCTGTAGTGTGAGATGTGACCTTTTTGAAATGGCATGTTGAATTCAGTGTTGAGGATTCGTTCAGGCGTTTGTTTGGTGTTCTATTTGAGGGAGAAACGCGACGCGTTGCAATCTGACGTTATGTAATAAGTCAAAATTTTGTGTAAATGCTTTTCTAGTCGCCAGTTACATAAGACGCAAGGAAAGTAAGACGTTTAAGCCACGAAACTTGAGGTTAAATGTTAAAGTAACAGTCACACCCTACAATGCTAGGCTGTAGAGAACAGTATTTTGGTCTGTTTTCAAAAAAGTGCAGAGTGCTACAAAGACTATTGTACTTCGTTCCTATTGATGATTCAGTCAAACGTTCCGCGATGTATCGCTATCGGCGTCGGGCGAAGTGGTGCGATGTTGCCAGACTTCGGACGTATCTTACGCTTTTCTCGCCGGTACAGAGATTTGGCTGATGTTTTTATGGCTGCCTCGCGTCAGCCACCTTTGGGAATCCTTCGTTCCATAGAAAATTTAGAGGGGACGTGGTGGGAATAAGGGTTAATAAGCAATGTCTGGGTGACACCGCAGCTGTGTGGATGTGAAGATGAAGTGACTCGGGTAGGCCGCGATCGCATGCCCGCATGTCTCCATTCTATGATTCGACAGATTCATAAGTAAAGACATTCCTGATCATGAGCTCACGCTAACGGCATATCGTGGGACATTTGTCTTTATTTCTCGTTCGTTCATCGTGTTTACATCGTCTCATTGCGTCGTGTCGCGTTCGTCGTTCTTGCCCGACAACGCCTGAGCGACGAATGCGCATGCAATTAGAATATCAGTATCTTGCGTCTTATGTAGTAGCGTGCGACGCGACGCGACGAAACCTTGCATTTCGTTATACATTCGTCCATCAGTCCAACACCCAACTACCTAAATATTAATCTAGCCTTTCTTTCAACTATGTTGGAGTCGGCTTTCAGTCTCACCGGATGCAGCTGAATACCAGTATTTTACATGGAGCGACTGTCTATCTGACCTCCACAACACAGTTACCTGTCTTATAACACGATTCCTTATATTACTGGTACTTATGGCTATAAAAGCGCCAATAGTGGTATAACACAGGTAACTGGGTTGGGGAAGCCCTTTAGGCAGTTGGTTTTAAATACTGGTATTCAGCTGCATCCGGTGAGAATGGAAGCTGACTCCAAAATAGTTAAAAGAAAGGCTAGGCTTATGTTTGCCTCCGTTAACAGTGAATTTCGCACACAAGGCTCTCTACTTACCCCCGGTTTCTGAGGTACATTTAGCGGTAGTTTATCTATTCAATAGCGTTTAAGCACATGTCAAAAATGCTGTTGAATAGATAAACTATCGCTAAATGTACTCAGAAACCGGGGGTAAGTGGTTTATAAATACGAAGATTTGGACTGCTGGACGAAATTTATAAAGGGAGTTATATCGCGTCGCTTCCCTCGCTCAAATAGAACAACGGCTCCACAAACGAATGTGTTTAACTTCGAAATTTTGTTTGTTTCAGCAAAAACTTAAACCTTATTCAAATTTGATTACTGTTACTAAATCTGACTACGATTTTGGTTTCTACGACCCGTCTGACCCTTTCGACAATGAGCCTAAATTGGAACATGAAATTAAAACCGAGATTGTTAATGAAGGAGATATTAATGTCACTAATGATCAAGAATTTAACAATTTACCTGTAGAAGTTAGCAATCCAGATGCGGTACCAGCGATCGAGACAGTCACAGTTGAAATAAAACCTTACGATATAACAAATGTATATATTCAAGGTACAAGTGATGAAAGGAAAGAATTTGAAAACGTGGAATATCCAGACCCAAATGTGGGACAAGTTACTAAAATCAGAGTTAAAGACATAAGCTCTCTTCGAGGACGAGAAAAGAAAAGTAATGTTAAGGACACAGAATTTAAAAAGCGTATTAAAAATACAAGTAAAGCGGGTTCTCGTAAGAAGAAACCGGACGGCAAAGAAGCAGAATGTAAAGAGAACACAAGTGAAGAAGAGACCGTAGAACAGAAGTATGTGAAAGTAGAAGTGACTGAGGAAGAGGTAGCTAAAATGAGGGAGAATAAGAGGAATCATCACAATTATAAGAAGTTGCCGTTTAAATGTGACTCGTGTGTGCTTGGCTTTACGAAGCAGAATACTTATGAGAAACATGTTGAGGATAAGCATTCTGAGGTATGTATACTAGTCACAACTAAGCAATATCTGATCTAAATATAAATAACTCAAAGGTGACTGACTGACAAAGTGATCTATCAACGCACAGCCTAAACTGCTAGACGGCTCGGCCTGAAATTTGGCATGCAGGTAGGTGGTATAACGTAGGCATCCGCTAAGAAAGGATTTTCATGAATGTTTGTTTGAAAATTCTGTCCGAAGTCACAAACCACGTGGACGAAGTCGCAGGTAGAAGCTAGTGGACCTTTACGTTTGAAATAAAGTTTTCGCAATGGTCCTCACCATCGCAACTTTGTTTGCGTGGACCTTATATATAAAATTGCGTTTTTCAGAGTCAATATCGATTCCGCGGGAATTTTGGAATTAATAAAATACACCCCCTATGTTCCTTAAGAATATTTTTTGTTATCTTCCAATGCAACTCCCCACAAAATCGGCTTAGCGAATCTAAAGATTTTTGAAAGACCATCTGACTACGACAAACTTATTTGCAGTCATATTTTTATTTTGTTACAGAGCATAGGTCCTCACAAATGTCCAGTATGTGAGTGTCGCTTTTCATCTTCGCTGTCAGCGGCCCGGCACACGAACCGGCACTACACGCGGTACAAGTGCGTGCTGTGCGCGTACAGCACCAGCGAGGTGTGCGCCGCGCTCGCTCACTGCCGCGCCAAGCACGCCAGGGACTCTGTGCGACAGATACACTGCGCGCACTGCGATGTTGTTGTCAAGTGAGACACTGTTTCAGTCACTATAGGTGGTCTATAGCCGATAGTAGCTATTTATAGCCGGTAGTAGCAATGTATAGCCGGTAGTAGCAATGTATAGCCGGTGGTAGCAATCTATAGCCGGTGGAAACTTTTTATAGCCGGTAGTAGCTATCAGTAGCCAGCAGTAGCAGCCACTAGCCAGTAGCAAATATCACTATTATAGACACTAGTGCTCGGTATATGAGTGTCAGCGGCCCGGCACACGAACCGCCACTACACGCGCTACAAGTGCGTGCTGTGCGCGTACAGCACCAGCGAGGTGTGCGCCGCGCTCGCTCACTGCCGCACCAAGCACGCCAGGGACTCTGTGCGACAGATACACTGCGCGCACTGCGATGTTGTAGTCAAGTAAGACACTGTTTCAGTCACTATAGGTGGTCTATAGCCGATAGTAGCTATCTATAGCCGATAGTAGCTTTCTATAGCCGGTAGTAGCAATGTATAGCCGGTGGTAGCAATCTATAGCCGGTAGAAGCTTTCTATAGCCGGTAGAAGCAATCTATAGCCGGTGGTAGCTTACTATAGCCGGTGGTAGCTATCATCAGCCGGTGATAGCAATCTGTGATCGGTGGTAGCTATCATTAGCCAGTAGTAAATGTCACTATAAATAGGAACCGTGTACCAGTAAAAAATGTTACAAAAACAGGGAAAACGCTAACCCATTTTCTCTTATGTGAGGCAAGCGAAGTTTGCGGGTCAGCTAGTTGTACATACTATTGTCAAAATTTCACACATAAAAGTATTGTAACACTATATTTATTTTCAGGACGGCTAAAGAGTTGGATGCCCACACCAAGACGGAACACACACTGCAGTGTAACGACTGTGGCGACACCTTCAAGGGCAAAGACACGCTACGACGACACATACGGTGAGTTGTTCATTCATTCATTCGTTCATTCTTTCGTTCACTTACCTCCGATTTCTGAGTACATTTAGCGGTAGTTTATCTATTCTTTAGCATTTTTTTATATGAGTTTTACGCTATTGAATAGATAAACTACCGCTAAATATAGGTCAGAAACCGGGGGTTACTCATTCTTTCATTCATCGTACAGTTAGATTTCAAAGTAACTGCCTACATGTCGCAATGGTATAAGTCGCCACGCCGCTACCAGAAGGTCGTGGGTTCGATTCCCACACGTGACAATTATTTGTGCGATCCTCAAATAATTGTTTCGGGCCTGGTTGTGCTTTGTGTCCGTTGTTTGTATGTTTGTAAAAGTCCCCGCGACACAAGAGCAATTCTTTGTGCGGGAGTTGACTTTAAAAAAACACAAAGAGAACAGTCGTTAAGTCAAAGGTCGGTAAACGATCTGTAGGATAAGCAACCCTTGGCGCGGTCACTCCATAGATGGGTGACCGCATAGTGGTAATCGAGCTGGGCGTCTTCGTGCTTCGGAGGGCACGTAAAATATCGGTCCCGGTTGTTATCTACTAAGATAACAGTCGTTAAGCCACGTCAAAGGTCTCTCGGGCGGCTTGGACAACTTTGACACTAGGTTGACCACTAAACATGCGACAATAAAAAATCTTCTGTTCTCTGTCCCCGTTTGTGAGGACACCCGAGGCTTAAGAAAAGTAAAAAGACTCGTATTCCAGATGCATTCACCTACAAAAACGTCGGCACAAGTGCACTATATGCTCAAAGACGTTCATCAACAAGACCCGCTTGGAAGTGCACATGTCGTCTCACGGCGGCAACATCGCTCGCTCGCTGGCGTACTGCCGCGTGTGTCGCGTGCAGTACAAGAACATCTACGTGTACCGCAGCCACCTCAAGAACAGCTCCAACCACGCTGAGAGAATGTATGTGTTGTAACTGTCTGTAGATATAATATGTTATTGATTGATTGACTGACCGTCTGACTGATTGACTTATTGACTGACTGAAAGACTGGTTGATTAACTAACTTACAGGGTGATTGACTAAATGACTGGGTGAATGACGGATTAACTGACTGACAGACAGTCTGACTAATTGACCGACAGACAGATTGACTAGTTGACTGATGAGTGACAGATAGTCTGACTAAACTACTAAAGATAGAATCGTGAAATTTGATGATAAAGGGTATCTAAGGCGCTTAACACACTGCCCCGCACCACGCAGCGTAGCGCGTGAATGCGTGTTCGAACGTTGCTTGTAAGTATCTCCGTTTGTATGGAAAACACGCACAGTCTAACACACAGAAAATGCATCCACGCGCGTTCATGCGGATCACGCGCATACACGCGGAGAAACATGCACCCCTGCGCGTAGGTGCGGGGCGAGACGCAAGGTATGGCACACCGAATCCCGCAGTGCCGCGCGTGATTTTTATCAAGACTATCGTGATGCTCAGTACTGCACGACCACCACAGAGAACGGCGAATAAATGAGAGCCGCCGTGCGTGAATCTACAAAACGCGCGTGAGTGCGCAAAAAACCCGCACGATGATGCAGATCTGCACTCCCGCAGGAACGCGCGTAGGTGCGTCGACACGCAATATGCAGCATGATGCGGGGCAGTGTGTTAATCGCCATATAGTAACTTATCCGCGGTGATAATAAGTAAAGTAGTAGAGATAAGACTTGCTTGGAGGTGCACATGTCGTCTCACGGCGGCAACATCGCTCGCTCGTCGGGCGACATCGGGGAGAGAACAAAGGGGGGGAGGGGGAGGGGGTGCGTGAGTGGGAACCGCGACTGAATCGCGTTTGCATCGCGACTGAATCTGGGCCCGTGGGCGAGGGCACACAGCTAGCGACCGCTTTGCGTCTTTATCGATGCTACGCGCGTCAGCATGGCGTTTGCATCGCTACAAAAAGTCGCTGTGGCCGAGGGGCCTAAGAACTTACTCTAATGATTGTGTTATTTACAGGTCATGTCCGGATTGCAACAAGAAATTCGCATCCAAAGTGTACTGGTTGAAACACTACAACTTTTATCATCTACATAAATCACAGTTCAAATGTGACCTCTGCAATAAGGTGCGTATAAAACAACTAGCTGACCCGCGCAACTTCGCTTGCGTCACATAAGAGAGAATGGGTCATAATTTTCCCCGTTTTTGTAACGTTTTACTGGTACTCTGCTCCTATTGGTCGTAGCGTGATGATATATAGCCTATAGCCTTCCTCTATATATGGACTATCTAACACTGAAAGAATTTTTCAAATCGGACCCGTAGTTCCTGAGATTAGCGCGTTCAAACAAACAAACAAACAAACTCTTCAGCTTTATAATATTAGTATAGATAAGTTTAAATTAAGGTTGTTTAAATTAAAGGTTTAGGACGCCACGCCGCTACAATTGCCTCGGGAAGTCGTGGGTTCGATTCCCACACGGAACAATTATTTGTGCGATCCACAAATAATTTTATCGGGTCTGGTTGTACTTTGTGTCCGTTGTTTGTATGTTTGTAAAAGTCCCCGCGACGCAAGATCAATTCTTAGTGCGGGAGTTGTCTTATAAAGAGAAAAAATTAGAAGCTAATAATACTATGTTTGTATTTCAGATATTTATATCAAACTGGCGTTTGAACAATCACAGGCAGATGCATCACGGACTATCACGAACAAGAGACCACCCCTGCAACATATGCGGGAAGAAATTCTATGTGAGTTTACTATAGTTATGCCTTACTGTCCCACTGTGGGGCGTAGAGGAAGATCTCGTGGCTTAGTTAACAACAGCCGCGGCGATCGATCTGTGAGGTAAAGCCACGTTTGTCGAGGTTGTTCTGTGGATGGGTGACCATCTTATACGCATCGAGTACCTCCGTGTTTCGGAAGGCACGTTAAATTGTGGGACCCGGTTGTCATTGCAAGGTTGCAACACGATGTTTTCCTTTACTGTTGAAACAAGTGATGATTATTTCTCACTAGCTGACTCTCGCAACTTCGCTTGCGTCACGTAAGAGAGAATGGGTCAAAATTTTCCCCGTTTTTGTAACATTTTTTATTGGTACTCTGCTCCTATTGGTCGTAGCTATATGGACTATCTAACACTAAAAGAGTTTTTCAAATCGGACCAGAAGTTCCTGAGATTAGCGCGTTCAAACAAACTCTTCAGCTTTATTATATTAGTAAAGATACACACAAATCTCAAAAAGTCATTGGTGTGTTACCTCGGGTTCGAACCTCCCACACAAGTGGTTGTAGGTTCAAACAACTCATACCACTCGGCTATCACTGCTCTTTATCTTCTTCTTATCGTATGGTTAGTGGTCAACCTAGTGTCAAAGTTGTTCAAGCCGCCCGAAGGCCTTTGACATGGCTTAACGACTGTTATCTTAGTAGATAACAACCGGGACCTACTTTTAACGCGCCCTCCGAAGAACGGAGACGCCCAGTACAAATACCACTATGCGGTCACCCATCTATGGAGTGACCGCGCCAAGGGTTGCTTAACCCACAGATCGTTTACCGACCGGTGAGCGCAACTGGCTATGGGCTCTTTATAAAATGCGATGTTTATTTCCAGACAAGCACGACCCTTCGTAACCACAAGTACACACACTCGGACCAGCGCAGCTTCATGTGCGAGGACTGCGGCGACACCTTCAAGCAGCGAGCCGCGCTCTACACGCACTGCAAGCTTGTGCATAAGACCTGAACATTATCTGTCTCACTCGCACATACGGGGCAGTTCGCAAGCGAGACAGAGAGAAGAGAATAGCCACCTTTATACGCACTGCAAGTTTGTGCATAAAACTTGATTATTACCCGTCTCATTCGCACATACGACGCGGTTCGCAAGCGAGACAGAGAGAGGAGAATAGCCACTTTTACACACACTCTGTCGCACGTTCTTAGGAGCGTACAGGATTATGCGCGGGAAAGCAGCGCATTTTCTTCGCGGACTTGACAGATGAGCGCGGCGCGTAGTCTTTCCTATCTCCTTACACGCGCGATTGTTGTTTCATGTGCGATAGAGTGTGAGTGTAAAGGTGGCTAATGAGACATGAGACCGCGACTGTAACTTGACACTCGCTTGCTAACTGTATCGTATGCATTACCTTAAGTCAAGTAACGGTAACAAACTTGTTCATGAGATAGCACAAAATATTTTTTTTTTGTTGTTACCTCGAATGACACTTCAAATCATTGCTTGATTCATTTGGTACAGTCGAAACGTCTTTTGGAGCATATATAGGTATTTTATGAAGGAAAATACTGTAAAATAAAATAAAATTTCAATGCCATTGTCATACTCTGTATTACATAACGTAGAAAATCTATAACCCCTGGTTTCTGAGGTACATTTAGCGGTAGTTTATATATTCAACAATGTTTAAACTCATATAAAAACGCTATTGAATAGATAAACTACCGCTAAATGTACTCAGAAACTGGACATAAGTCAAGTATCTTAATAGCATTCTATATCTTCTAAAGTTGACCTTTAAACTTTGTAAATATAAATATGTGTATTAATATAATAAAATACTACAACATAGACTTTATATATTTATTTACCTCCTACATCCTATGTAGTTTCAATAATCCCTATTTATTTTCCCTAATAGATTTTTTAAAATTTTGTCTGTCTACTGTGCAAGGCCTCCTCCCGAAGGACGGGTTTAGGTAATTGAGTTGATTGAAACTATTGAAAGTAATGTAGTGTAGATGGATTACAGAAAATTGTTTAAATGCATAAACATAGTCGTAGTCACTATATTCTGGTCGTATGGCTATGTGTACTGTGTCAACTGTCAAGCCTCACGAAGAAATATTTTTATTCTAAATCCAGTATGTTTTGAGATAGAAAGCATGCTGTGTTGATGCCACTTGTGCTACACACTAAACATGTGAAGAGGATGAAGAATATTAGCTTAAAACCTGCAAAAACATCATCCATTTAGATTGGCTATTTTCACTTGAAAGAACGTATAGTTGCATACATCGTAACATTTACATATTGCCGCCCATATCGCCACAAACAATGTGTGGATCACATTTTAATATTCTTTAAATGTAGCTAAGTTTTGATTTACAGTTTTAAATATTAATTGTCAGATTTCAAATAACATAACCGCGAAATAAAATGACAGCAATTAAGTATAGGTATTAAAAAAACAAATGTCAGCTGTCAAAATTCCAACTCATCTTCGAGAGGAATATTTAGAAGTGGTCATACCACAGAATAGTAATAGCAGGCTTTTAAGCATATTTGTTTTGCAGTTAAGCAAAGGAGTAAATTTTATTCTAGCAGTTATCTACCTATATTATTGTTCAAGAATTAGAGACATCAGTTAAAAACATATTTGTTCGTTTAACACGAATTTGAAATATGTACAAAAGGTCAATGTTCCACTGCCACTGAGATAGAATTTTATTTAAATAAACGTAGGTACCTAATCTAAATAATTTGTCATATAATTATGAAGCATAGTTTAATTAATTATAACTTCACATTTAAAATTTCACAAATATTTCCTCACATTGTCACTTAAGACAACAAAATTATATTAAAGAGAAACGATTTTTAATGGTAAACAGATATTACGAGGAAAAATAATGTTTATTCCTGAAATTGGAGGTTCGTGGAACACGGCTTTTTACTTTGCAAGTATGAGGGTATTTTGAAATATTTTCAAGTACCTACAATATGAGATATTGTTCGGCCATTACTTCTAATTTCAAATCACGAGTGCGTACGTTTTACAAATTAATATTTTTTAATTCAGAAAATAGTTTCTTATTATTTAATAGCTATAAAACAGTGTTAACACGATGAAAATTAATAAATTTCGTCGATTTAAAAGTAAAGTTCGTATAAAATTGGTCAAATATAACATTTTACTTTTATTAGTTAACCATGTGCTCCCAAAAAGATGATTTGACTAGAATAGTCAAGACTTAGGTCTTTCTTTAGTGGAATATCGTCTTGAAATCGTCGTGAGCATTTTAATTCTAAAATCCCGCCGTTTAAAAGGTAAGTGCCAATTTTCGTAACTATTTCGACACGCATATTTAATTAATTATCTGAAGTAATTTTCTCAATCATTGAATATTTTATAGATTTTCGATATTTATTTAATGAAATCCTAAACTAGTTATATATTTAAGCTATTATTTTAGGTGTTAATAATTATTTATCAAAGTTTGATAAAAGTTTTTCACAACGGAGCATGGCTCTTAGAAACCAGGTGTAAGAAACAGCAGGTTTCTCACACATGCACACTTCACATTAGGCAGACTTTTTCTTAGTACTACCAAATGTTTCTAACCTTTTATAGACTTTCTTAAGCAATAAAGTCCCCTTTAAATAAGTTTAACTGCACGTTTGGCGCAGCGATTAAAACGGTCACCTTGCCGCAATCACCGTAGCGCCGCCTGTGGTGGTTCGAATCCCACCCGGGACTAATCTTTGTGTGATAAGCAGAAGTATTTTGTTCTGAGCCTGGCTGACAATTTAACCATAGAAGTATTTATTATTTGGTTACCATAGTACAAGCTATAATTTGTTTCTACTTTGTGTCCGTTATTTGCATGTTTGTAAAAGTCCGACACAAGAGCAATTCTTAGTGCGGGAGTTGTGTTTTATAAGAAGAGAAGAGAAGTGATACCAATATAATACGAGACAATTTCTTAGTAAACTCGGAATCTAATCAACAACTTCATGTTTTCAGATTTCAAATGGGACGAAACATGATGACGTCAGCTCTCATTACAAGTTACAAAGACTAAAGGTTAGTATCTAGTTGATTATGTTATTAAGGCGCCCTACAAAGATATACACAGATCATATCGGTGATGTCTTGTAAAAAAGTCAGGTGCTACTCGTAACCGGCGCTCCTGTATGACAACATGTATGTATGTGAATGAAGAATGAAGCAAAGGAAGTTTGTAGGATTGTACTAAGTGGTGTTCTCTGGTCTCTGAATACCCGAAGGCGTGAGATTATGATGTATGTATGATTATTTTTAGGATGTTTTATTGCAATTACCAGCTGTTGGCGGCCAGTTTCATTGAAACTGAACAGAGCAGGAGTTTGTTTATAGGGTCCAACTGTGTGTACAATACACAGTCTTTATTGCATAACTGTGTATATTAGGTCGGGGAAAAAGTCTTTTCGCATTATAGTATGTATGAACTTGTAATAAAATCTCTTTGGCTTTAAGAATCACAAATGAGTACACGGTTCATTAGGTTTCTTTTAGTGAGCTCGTGAGGTACCCAAATATCGAGTTTTTTGTGTAGAAATAGATTTTATTACAAGTTCATACATACTAGGTATAATGCGAAAAGATTTTTGCCCCGACCTAATATTTAAGCAGACTAACAAACAGTTTTTGTGTCTTCATTAAAAATATGGAAAACTTAACTATGTTTTCTTACTTTCATTCTAGTTTGAAAACATTTCTAAGTGACAAAGATACGCGATGTGAATCATGCAAAAGAAGTTTGTAAAGAAACCGCATTCTTTAATCTCTGCTTACACCTATTAGTAAAAGGCGTGATGATATATAAATATTGTAAGGAACAGAAAATAAAAAAGATATTCATTTTAAAATGTTAATTTCCTAATACGTCCTAATTTCCAGGTTGTGCTGCCATCTAGTGGTGAAACTACGTAAACTTCTCATCGTCTTGCGGCCACGAGACTTCGTGTGAATATTTTAACAAATTGTAAGTACCTATTTATTGAATGTTCATAACTTGCTGCCTACGATTTTTTTAGTGTGGTAAGATTTCTCGGAGTAAAAGTATGCTGCATTTTATGTTGCCATTTGCCTAGCAGTGGGACAGAAACCTATAGACAAAAAGAAAAAAAATGTGTTTCTGATGAAAAAATGTTTTATCAAAAAAAACATTTTTATATCTCTTTAGGTATATCAAGACTCAAAACCGGAAATCTTCGAATTACGGTTTGGTCCAAACAAATATACCCATGTTTTTAGTCAAATCATTAATTTGCCTGAATAAATAAAAGGTCACTTATGTGTTCACAATTCAGATTTTTAAGTAATGAATGATTTAAATCATAAAAATACTTTTAATTTTTTCTTAATGTTTTCCAAATTTATGCTGACGATAGTGGTACATAATTCTAATTTATTTTCTTCTATATATTCCAGTGAGGACGACAAAGTTGAAGAAGAGAAGAAAGAAGCAGCTAACATCGTGCTATCTCTTTCCACAACACTAAAAAGGAAAGAGATAGGTAGTATTTTCAAGCCTTTGAAGACAGTAATGTCACTTTGTTCTTATACGGAACAAATATTGTCTCAATACGAATCTAGAATTTCGTTTTCAAGTTTCGAGGTAATTTCTTTATAGAAATGGCCGAGGTTTGATCAAATTCAATATTATAATACAACGATTCTTAAGTACAGCTGAAAATTTAAGGTTTTGTACCGTATTTGCATTTAAAACTTTCATAATAATATTATGCCCTCAAAAACATTCTGTAAAAAAACTCAAGTCTCGCAGCTCAGTCTCTCTGCCGTAAAAAGTTGTGAGAATTCTTAACCTACTGGTTCAAATTGACTGAAATTTGAAATATACAGTGTTTATACAATGACTGATTAGTTGCTGAAAATTCAGGCTTCTTGTTTTATCCACAACGAAATTAAAGGGGGGTCGAAAATAGCCCGAATTGCTTCGAGAAAAGAATGGTACTTGCGGGGACAGTGCCGTGCCCCCACAGATGTGTACGAGTCGCGAGTCTTATAATTGTTAATTTTGGTTTGTAAATGATGCTTGTAAAATCCTAGGCTGTTTGAAGTTGTCTGTGGTTTGTTAGTAGTGTTTCATCGTTGATTTAAATCTGATTTGGTTGAGTCTAGCTCAGCGAGTTGCGCTTACCGGTCGGTAAATAATCTGTCAGATCTGGGGGGCTATCACGTATCTCAATTGTCAAATATTTGAAAGACACTACCCTGTACATTGTTTTCTCCCTTAGAATACTGTGGTTAGCACGTTACGTCAAAGCAGCAATGTACTAAATAATGACCATCAATTTGACGTACACTAGCTGTCAACTGAGATACGTGATAAGCCCGCTGGTCATTCCATTCATTATCTAATTATTTACTTCAAACCATTTATATATTAAATCAGTAACATTGTTACACGAAAATATTGGCAATCAAAAAACATCAAGCCGTGAGTTTCTTGCCGTTTCTTCTCAAGCAACTTTTCCGAAACGGTTGTAGATTAAAAATATAATGACGATTTTAAATACTTGTAAAAAGGTTACACATAATTACTGAAAAAAAATGAAATGAAATATATTTTAATACGAATTTGGTGGGTGGTGTCATACACGCAATAATTTGAGCTTCTCCGTCGTTCAGGGAGCACTGCCGGTCCCAGTTGTTGTCAATTAAGATAACAGTCGTTAAGTCATGTCAAAGGTCCTCGGATGACAACTTTGACACTAGGTTGACAACTAACCATACGATAAATAACCTGGTAGTCATTTGTTTTTGTTGTTTGTATGTTTGTAAAAGTATTCGTAAAAGATTCATTCTTATTACTAGCGGACCCGACAGACGTTGTCCTGTCTACGCGTCAAAAAAACATTGTCCAGCGGACAAAATTGTGAATCTAAACCATTCTCAGATCCCCTTGAACACACACAAAAAAATTTATCAAAATCGGTCCAGTCGTTTAAGAGAAGTTCAGTGACATACAGAAGAATTATATACATAAAGATTTGGAAGTGTCGGTGGTCGTTGTGTATATTGGCTTGAAATTCTAATTACTCTTTTTGTTGTTTTTTGTAAGGTTTCGTACCGACTTTATTACTGAGACTTTGCTGTCTGTCTGTCACGAGGGTGTATTTGTAATTTTTGTTGAAAACTGTGTTCGTGAGTCTTGCATGAAATAAAATAAAATCAAAATTAAACAACAAAATAATAATCTGGGGGCACGGAAGTGCCCCCGCAAGTCGAGCAAAAAAAAAGCGGCACGGCCGTAACATCCTTTTCTCGAAGCAATTCGGGCTATTTTTGACACCCCTATAATTTCGTTGTGGATAAAACAAGAAGCCTGGATTTTCAGCAACTAATCAGTCATTGTATAAACACGGTATATTCAAAATTTCAGTCGATTTGAACCAGTAGTTTAAGAATGACAACTTGTTAAAATTTTGAATTTTGTCACTCACTGATTCACTGACTCACTGACTCACCGATCATCAAAAGTCTAAGGTACTTCTAGCAGACTTAGAAGCTTCAAATTTAGAATACAAATAGGGTTTAGTGTCTTAATCATGGGAAAAATTTAATATTTTCTAATTTCGGTCCAGTTTTCTAAATACACCAACTGCAACAATAACTTTGTAATCCCATATAAATGTATAAGATTACAAGGTTACATTTGCAGTTAATGAATTATTATTACTGTAGAAAATAAAATGCCATCAAAAACATTCTGTAAAAACCTCAAGTCTCGCCGTAAAAAGTTGTGAGATCGATATAATACCAAGTCGATTAATCTACTTAGTCTCTACTTAAAGGACCTTCTGTCTTAAATTATTACGTATGTTATTATCATGCCAATTTTAAAAAAAATACCTTTAAAACAAATAGACCGACCTGGCCATCGCATGATTTAATTATTAGTATGTATCACACTACACAGCACGACGAGAAGTTAATGCTCCTGAAATGTTAATGGCGAATTTGTGTTTTCTTGCGATGACCAAGTCGATCTAATTGTTTTAAAGGTATTTTTTTTTTAATTGGCATGATAATAACATACGTAATAACTTAAGACAGAAGGTCCTTTAAGTAGAGACTAAGTAGATTAATCGACTTGGTATTATATCGATCTCACAACTTTTTACGGCGAGACTTGAGGTTTTTACAGAATGTTTTTGATGGCATCTCACTTCTTTTTGTAGAGCGAACATATTTAAGTCCAATTTGTATGGAAAGACGTTTTTTTTTTTCATAATTCAACATATTTTCCTATGGGAATGTTGTTCAGTTTCATGGGCTAAACACCCTTATCCACCCTATACCCCCTCCCCCGTTATGTCTCATATAGTAGGTACCTATTTACACCTATTTATTTTATTTTCTACTGTAATAATAATTCATTAACTGCAAATGTAACCTTGTAATCTTATACATTTATATGGGATTACAAAGTTATTGTTGCAGTTGGTGTATTTAGAAAACTGGACCGAAATTAGAAAATATTAAATTTTTCCCATGATTAAGACACTAAACCCTATTTGTATTCTAAATTTTAAGCTTCTAAGTCTGCTAGAAGTACCTTAGACTTTTGATGATCGGTGAGTCAGTGAGTCAGTGAATCAGTGAGTGACAAAATTCAAAATTTTAACAAGTTGTCATTCCTAAACTACTGGTTCAAATTGACTGAAATTTTAAATATACCGTGTTTATACAATGACTAATTAGTTGCTGAAAATCCAGGCTTCTTGTTTTATCCACAACGAAATTATAGGGGTGCCAAAAATAGCCCGAATTGCTTCGAGAAAAGGATGTTACGGCCGTGCCGCTTTTTTTTTGCTCGACTTGCGGGGGCACTTCCGTGCCCCCAGATAAATAGGTGTAAATAGGTACCTACTATATGACCCATAACGGTAGGGGGTATAGGGTGGGTAAGGGTGTTTAGCCCATGAAACTGAACACCATTCCCATAGGAAAATATGTTGTATTATGAAAAAAAAACGTCTTTCCATACAAATTGGAGTTATGTTCGCTCTACAAAAAGAAGTGAGATGCCATCAAAAACATTCTGTAAAAACCTCAAGTCTCGCCGTAAAAAGTTGTGAGATCTATATAATACCAAGTCGATTAATCTATTTAGTCTCTACTTAAAGGACCTTCTGTCTTAAGTTATTACGTATGTTATTATCATGCCAATTTAAAAAAAAATACCTTTAAAACAAATAGATCGACTTGGTCATCGCAAGAAAACACAAATTCGCCATTAACATTTCAGGAGCATTAACTTCTCGTCGTGCTGTGTAGTGTGATACAAACTAATAATCAAATCATGCGCTGGCCAGGTCGGTCTATTTGTTTTAGAGGTATTTTTTTTTAAATTGGCATGATAATAACATACGTAATAACTTAAGACAGAAGGTCCTTTAAGTAGAGACTAAATAGATTAATCGACTTGGTATTATATAGATCTCACAACTTTTTACGGCGAGACTTGAGGTTTTTACAGAATGTTTTTGATGGCATAAAACTTTAATGAATTATTAAAATCTTCGTCTTCGGACAGTTTTAAATGAAATTTTATGAAAAACATATGAACTTAAATAAAAAAATCAAAATTATTTTATAAAAAGCAAATAAAATAAATGGAAATTCAACTAACCCAACTAAACAAAACCAGATGTATCATCAGTGATCAATCAGTAATCATAATCATTGTTAATTATTATGATTACAATTGATTTGTACAATAACAATCAAAATAAAACAAAACTAATTAACACTAACGCAAAACAAATAAAATTGAATTTATAATTTCTAAAAGGACCTAACTCACACTATAAAAACATGTTTTTATGTCCTTTAAGAAATTGCACATTCTGATCATTAAATCGTTGTCTCCTTTATTCTTCGGCTACATTTTGTGTTTGTCAATTGTATGCAATCAAAAACATTCTGTAAAAACCTCAAGTCTCGCCGTAAAAAGTTGTGAGATCTATATAATACCAAGTCGATTGATCTATTTAGTCTCCACTTAAAGGACCTTCTGTCTTAATTTATTACGTATGTTATTATCATGCCAATTAAAAAAAATACCTTTAAAACAAATAGACCGACCTGGCCATCGCATGATTTAATTATTAGTATGTATCGCACTACACAGCATGACGAGAAGTTAATGCTCCTGAAATGTTAATGGCGAATTTGTGTTTTCTTGCGATTTTCATAATTCTACATATTTTCCTATGGGAATGTTGTTCAGTTTCATGGGCTAAACACCCTTACCCACCCTATACCCCCTCCCGTTATGCCTCATATAGTAGGTACCTATTTATTTTATTTTCTACAGTAATAATAATTCATTAACTGCAAATGTAACCTTGTAATCTTATACATTTATATGGGATTACAAAGTTATTGTTGCAGTTGGTGTATTTAGAAAATTGGACCGAAATTAGAAAATATTAAATTTTTCCCATGATTAAGACACTAAACCCTATTTGTATTCTAAATTTTAAGCTTCTAAGTCTGCTAGAAGTACCTTAGACTTTTGATGATCGGTGAGTCAGTGAGTCAGTGAGTCAGTGAATCAGTGAGTGACAAAATTCAAAATTTTAACAAGTTGTCATTCTTAAACTACTGGTTCAAATTGACTGAAATTTTAAATATACCGTGTTTATACAATGACTGATTAGTTGCTGAAAATCCAGGCTTCTTGTTTGATCCACAACGAAATTATAGGGGTGTCAAAAATAGCCCGAATTGCTTCGAGAAAAGGATGTTACGGCCGTGCCGCTTTTTTTTTGCTCGACTTGCGGGGGCACTTCCGTGCCCCCAGATAACGAAAGACACCTGAATGGATGTCTTCGCCAAAGTTTGTTGATGACTAACCACCACAATTCTTAACCGACTTAAAAAAAGGAGGAAGTTCTCAATTCGACTACCTATTTTTTTTTTGTGTTTTTTTTTGTGTATTAGAAATAATTATCATATGCTCCAACGGTGAAGGTAAACATCGTGAGGAAACCTTGCATGCCTAAAATTTGTTTAATACATTTATTGAGGGCGTGCAAAGTCCCCAACCCGCACTTGGCCAGCGTGGTGGACTCAAGGCCTAACCCCTCCCTCATTTACGGAAGGAGACCCTTGCCCAGCAGTGGGACAGTAATGGGTTAAATTTATTTTATTATATTTTTTTTTGTTTATTAACTGCTTCCGTGGCGCAGTGTTTAAAGTCACCACGCCACTGCGTTGGGGGGTCGTGGATTCGATTCGTTTGTGCGATCCATAAATAATTGTTTTGGGTCTGGTTGTACTTTGTGTCCGTCGTTTGTATGTTTGTAAAAAGTCCGCGCGACACAAGAGCAACTCTTAGTGCGGGAGTTGTCTTTTTAACCCCCGACGGAGAAAGAGGGGTGTTATAAGTTTGACGTGTCTGTCTGTCTGTGGCATCATAACTCCTGAACGGATGCTATGACTTCAATTCAGTTTTTTGGATTAAAGGTGACTTATGTGCGAGTGTTCTTAGACACATTTGATGAAAATCGGTTGAGCCGTTTAAAAGTTGTTTAGGGTGAGGAGATTAACCGAATGTCTGCAAATAGACTCGGATGGGGTCTCAATTAGCTTCGTATGATGAGAAACTTAACCTACCTATAAAAAGCATTAAATATTAAAAATTGTAAAAATTTCGATACAAGAACTTCATTTCCCTTAAAGAAGTAAAAAATAGTATAAGAAACTTAATCATAGAGTATCTTATTAAAATAAAAAAATATAGATTGGTTTCATTTATGTTATGATCAAAGTGTTTAGTAGTGTAGGTAGCAGCTCTTTACATCATCAGAGATTTATACTTAACAGAAATATGGTAAAAATCATTTGGCGATTAAAAACAGTGGCCAGGAGTTTCTTACCAGCTCTTCTCGTTGGCCCTACCTTCCAAACTGGCGGTAAATTCACTCTCTGTATCATTGACTATCAAAAGTGTCAGCATTTGACCTAAATGGATTAAATGATTTGATTTTGACTTCTTTGACAAAAGTACTAATGCCATCAAAAACATTCTGTGAAAACCTCAAGTCTCGCCGTAAAAAGTTGTGAGATCTATATAATACCAAGTCGATTAATCTATTTAGTCTCTACTTAAAGGACCTTCTGTCTTAAGTTATTACATATGTTATTATCATGCCAATTTAAAAAAAATACCTTTAAAACAAATAGACCGACCTGGCCATCGCATGATTTGATTATTAGTATGTATCACACTATACAGCACGACAAGAAGTTAATGCTCCTGAAATGTTAATAATGGCGAATTTGTGTTTTCTTGCGATGACCAAGTCGATCTATTTGTTTTAAAGGTATTTTTTTTAAATTGGCATGATAATAACATATGTAATAACTTAGGACAGAAGGTCCTTTAAGTAGAGACTAAATAGATTAATCGACTTGGTATTATATAGATCTCACAACTTTTTACGGCGAGACTTGAGGTTTTCACAGAATGTTTTTGATGGCATCTCACTTCTTTTTGTAGAGCGAACATAAGTCCAATTTGTATGGAAAGACGTTTATTTTTTCATAATTCAACATATTTTCCTATGGGAATGTTGTTCAGTTTCATGGGCTAAACACCCTTACCCACCCTTTACCACCTCCCGTTATGCCTCATATAGTAGGTACCTATTTACACCTATTTCTTTATTTTCTACAGTAATAATAATTCATTAACTGCAAATGTAACCTTGTAATCTAATACATTTATATGGGATTACAAAGTTATTGTTGCAGTTGGTGTATTTAGAAAACTGGACCGAAATTAGAAAATATTAAATTTTTCCCATGATTAAGACACTAAACCCTATTTGTATTCTAAATTTTAAGCTTCTAAGTCTGCTAGAAGTACCTTAGACTTTTGATGATCGGTGAGTCAGTGAGTCAGTGAATCAGTGAGTAACAAAATTCAAAATTTTAACAAGTTGTCATTCTTAAACTACTAGTTCAAATTGACTGAAATCTATACTAATATTATAAAGCTGAAGAGTTTGTTTGTTTGTTTGTTTGTTTGTTTGTTTGTTTGAACGCGCTAATCTCAGGAACTACGGGTCCGATTTGAAAAATTCTTTCAGTGTTAGATAGCCCATTTATCGAGGGAGGCTATAGGCTATATAACATCACGCTACAGTCATTAGGAGCGGAGTAGCAACGAAAAATGTTACAAAAACGGGGAAATTTTTTGACTTATTCTCTTAAGTGACGTAAGCGAAGTTGCGCGGGTCAGCTAGTTTTAAATATACCGTGTTTATACAATGACTGATTAGTTGCTGAAAATCCAGGCTTCTTGTTTTATCCACAACGAAATTATAGGGGTGTCAAAAATAGCCCGAATTGCTTCGAGAAAAGGATGTTACGGCCGTGCCGCTTTTTTTTTGCTCGACTTGCGGGGGCACTTCCGTGCCCCCAGATATCAATATGGATCCCAAATTCAGTGGACGGTACTGAATAATTATATTAGTTTAGTAAATGATAATTATTAATAAGATTATTATTAGTTAATTATTTCTAGTTTAGTTTAGTTTAATGTTAAAAGTAATTTATAGTTTAGTTTTTAATTAAATAAGTTGTACTAGTTATTTATGTTATTATCCTAAAAATAAAGTTTTTTTGTTCAGTAAATATCTCAAACCTCAATATATAACTCAATATTAGACTGCCTCCGTGGCGCAGTGGTTTTGGTTCGATTCCCACACGAAGCAATTATTTGTGCGATCCACAATTAATTGTTTCGGGTCTGGTTGTGCTTTGTGTCCGTTGTTTGTATGTTTGTAAATCCCCGCGACACAAGAGCAATTCTTAGTGTGGGAGTTCTTTGTCTTTTTTAAAAAAAAAGAAATAACTGCCTCTGTGGCGCAGTGGTTAAGGTCGCCACGTTGCTGCGTTGGGAGGTCGTGGGTTCGAATCATTACTACGATTCACAAATAGTTTTTCGTATCTGGTTGTGCTTTGTGTCCGTTGTTTGTATGTTTGACAAGCCCCGCATTACAAGAGCAATGCTTAATGCGGGAGTTGTCTTTAATAAAAAAATATATAATATTGGATGGACCAATGGATTTTGAAGATTCTTTCTTTCTTTCTTTGAAAGCTGGTGTTCCTATTTCATTTTGAAGTCCGGGCACTCGTTTTTAGGGTTCCATACCCAAACCTGTCAACCCTCCGCTGTCTGTCCGTCTGTCATCAGGCTGTAATAAACTGTAATAGCTATGAAACTGAAATTTTCATAAATTACGTATTTTGGTTGCCGCTATAACAACAAATACTAACATATAAAAAGTATATATTAAAGAGTGCATTACAATAAACGTGAATTTTTTGTAGATATTTTTCGCACTTGGTCGGTTTTTCTTACTTCTGTATTTATGTGGCTATTGCTATCCACAGTTTGTTGTAAAATTTGACCGTATCTTGAGTATCCGTTTGTATTTTATATATATTCTAATGAAATATTAGCGACGAATGTGTGATCATAACAACTTTAAGGCGCTAGAAGTCAGTCGCTCGTTGTCAAGCAAATAAAATGTAATTAAATCAAACAAAATTGAATCAAATCAAATAAAACACAAACCAAATAATAAGATTAAATTAAACTAACAAATTAAATAATCCATACTAATATTATAAATGCGAAACTAACTAACCCGAGAAAGGTCATAGGCTACTTTTTGCACCGGGAAAATGACGCATTCCCGTGGGAAAATTCAGATGGCGGACGAAGTCGCGGGTAAAAGCTAGTTACAAATAAAAAAAACAAACGAAATGAAACTAAAAAAAAATTGAAGAAGAATAAAAATCTAATGAAATGGAATGAAATCCAACGAAAAGCAGCTTCTGAGATAAAGATTTAAAAAATTATAGATTAAATCAATATCAGTCAATGATTGATAGTGATTAAATATCAATCAAAATTAATAAACATCTAATTCAGTCAGTTTAGAGCGCGTTCCCACTATGTTGTAACGATTAATTTATCGTTGGAAGACTGTCGTCTCTAGCTGTTCCCATTAAAACGATTGTTTGTCGTCAAAAAAATATCGTTTAGTGACTGTCGTATCTAGCCGTCCCCACTGTCACCGAATTTCGGTTGCCGCTATAACAGAAACTAAAATGAAAAAATGTATATTTAGAGTGGTCTTCACACAAAATGTGTTTTTTTACGTTTTTTATTTATTGGTACGGAACCCTTCGTACGCGAGTGCGTCTCGCACTTGGCTGGTTGTTATATAAAAGTTCTTAACAAAGATTTGTTTTTTTATTGTGATTATTTTGTGGTGTTGAAGTATTGTTGGTATTTTTCTTTTCGTCTCTGTAGCTCGCTGACCATGTTCAACATTTGTTAAGCCATGAAACATGACGTATTGCAATAAATAATACAGAAACTAAAACCAAATAAACGACAAGATTATATGTATGTATGTGAATGAAGCAAAGAATCTTTGTAAGGATCATACCAAGTGACGTTCTCTGGTCTCTGCCTACCTCTATGGGAAAAAGGGTAATTTTATGTATGTAACAAAATGAAAATTCCAACGCACCTTTTAAAACTATTTAATTTAAACAATATTTTTAAAAAACAATGAAACTTGACAGTTTAAATTGCATTTGTTTTTACTACAAATCATCATCAGTGCAGTCTTTCTTCCAACTATGTTGGAGTCGGCATCCTTACAAATGCAGTTTATCAATACAAAACAAATAAAAAAGAACAATAAAACCTATCAATTTACTGCCTACACTTACAGAAATAAAGTAACTGACCCGCGCAACTTCGCTTGCGTCGCATTAGAGAGAATGGGTGATATTTTTCCTCGTTTCTGTAACATTTTTTACTGGTACTCTGCTCCTATTGGCCGTAGCGTGATGATATATGCCTACTGAAAGAATTTGAATCGGACCAGTAGTTCCTGAGATTAGCGCGTTCAAACAAACAAACAAACTCTTCAGCTTTATAATATTAGTATACATGGATGAAAACCAAAACAAAATGGAGAATCATTAAAAAAATATAATAACTAAAATTCCGTTAATAATTGGCCAGCGCGGTAGACTCAAGGCCTAACTCTTCCCTCGTTTGGGACGAGACCTTTGTTGAGCAGTGGAACAAAAAACATGTTTTTTAGACACTATCCACATTTTTTGTCTGTTTGTATTTCGTTGCAATAAAGCTTCAACCAAATGTGTTGATTTCGAAAAGGTCGTAAGCCATTTAGCTTTAAATGTAAGATGTGCCTTTTTGAAATTGGTTAAGGTCATCACGGCATTACCGTTACGTTGGGAAGTCATGGGCTCGATTGCCACAAGGAACAATTATTTGTGCGATCCACAAATAGTTGTTTCGTATCTTGTACTTTGTACTTCGTGTCTGTTGTTTGTATGTTTGTAAAAGTCATTGTGACAGAAAAAGCAATTGTAAGTGCGGGAGTTGTCTTAAAAAACAATTATCTGGGGGCACGGAAGTGCCCCCGCAAGTCGAGCAAAAAAAAAAGCGGCACGGCCGTAACATCCTTTTCTCGAAGCAATTCGGGCTATTTTTGACCCCCCCATAATTTCGTTGTGGATAAAACAAGAAGCCTGGATTTTCAACAACTAATCAGTCATTGTATAAACACGGTATATTTAAAATTTCAGTCAATTCGAACCAGTAGTTTAAGAATGACAACTTGTTAAAATTTTGAATTTTGTCACTCACTGATTCACTGACTCACTGACTCACCGATCATCAAAAGTCTAAGGTACTTCTAGCAGACTTAGAAGCTTAAAATTTAAAATACAAATAGGGTATAGTGTCTTAATCATGGGAAAAATTTAATATTTTCTAATTTCGGTCCGGTTTTCTAAATACATCAACTGCAACAATAACTTTGTAATCCCATATAAATGTATAAGATTACAAGGTTACATTTGCAGTTAATGAATTATTATTACCGTAGAAAATAAAATAAAAATAAATAGGTGTAAATAGGTACCTACTATATGAGGCATAACGGGAGGGGGTATAGGGTGGGTAAGGGTGTTTAGCCCATGAAACTGAACAACATTCCCATAGGAAAATATGTTGAATTATGAAAAAAAAAACGTCTTTCCATACAAATTGGACTTATGTTCGCTCTACAAAAAGAAGTGAGATGCCACCAAAAACATTCTGTAAAAAACCTCAAGTCTCGCCGTAAAAAGTTGTGAGATCTATATAATACCAAGTCGATTAATCTATTTAGTCTCTACTTAAAGGACCTTCTGTCTTAAGTTATTACGTATGTTATTATCATGCCAATTTAAAAAAAAATACCTTTAAAACAAATAGATCGACTTGGTCATCGCAAGAAAACACAAATTCGCCATTAACATTTCAGGAGCATTAACTACTCGTCGTGCTGTGTAGTGTGATACACACTAATAATCAAATCATGCGATGGCCAGGTCGGTTTATTTGTTTTAAAGGTATTTTTTTTAAAATTGGCATGATAATAACATACGTAATAACTTAAGACAGAAGGTCCTTTAAGTAGAGACTAAATAGATTAATCGACTTGGTATTATATAGATCTCACAACTTTTTACGGCGAGACTTGAGGTTTTTTACAGAATGTTTTTGGTGGCATAAAAATGTAGCTATCACTAAAACTAAATCAACAACTTAGTTAAATCAAAACGCACCAAATTAGTCGGTCGTTGTAATTTATTAGAGTTCAGTATACAAAGAGTATAAACGGAACCCTATTACTAAGCCTACGCTGTCTGTCTGTCTGTCACCAGACTGTATCTAATAAACCGTAATAGCTAGGAAGCTGAATTTTCACTAATTATGTGTTTCTGTTGCCGCTATAACATCAAATATTAACGAGGTTCCCTGTACAATAAATGTGTTGTTTTCGTATTTTTTTGGTCTTGTCTTGTGTTTGTTGTACGTCATTTTTCCATCTGTTTTCAGGGTTTCGTACCCAAAGTGTAAAACGGGACCCTATTACTAAGCCTCCGCTGTACCTCATAAAGAGTAATGGCTAGAAAACTGAAATTTTCACAAACTATGTATTTCCGTTGCCGCTATGACAACAAATACTAAAAAAAAAGAAATAAGAAAGAGTAATCTTCACACAAAATATGTGTTTTTCATCTTATTTTATTTATTGGTACGGAACCCTTCGTTCGCGACTCCGACTCGCACTTGTCCGGTTTTCATTTTGTCTTTGGTTGGGATGTCGTGCCTAGTCTGTTTTTTTCTCAAGAACGGCAATGCGTTTTTTTCAAGTTGTATTTCTTACTAGTGGTATAAATTGGTACCTCCAACGCAAGTGGTCGCAGGTTCAAAGTCAAAGTCAAAGCTTTGTTTCATAAAGTTTAACAAGTATTAGAAATCAGGTCCCCTCCTCGACGCATAGGCCGAACATGCGCGTTAGCTCGGAGCCAGCTGCGTGCCACACATTTTTTACGATGCGAGCAGTTACACCGTCGATACCCGGAGCAGTGTTGGGCAGCGCCCATACTATGTTCTTCACAGTCTGCTGTGACGGAGTAGGCGCATTAGGACTTTGGGGGGCGCAGGCCGCAAGCAGTCGCACTTGGCGGTGGTAGTGTGAGTCCATTGAGACGTTATCGTCTGGGCAGAGAGCCGAGACCAGTAAGCGCATTGCGGTCCGCGCGTCCCCCGCGAATCCTTCCGCGAACTTCGTGCCGTTGATAACGTTCGCCGGTGGGCGGAATCTACCGCTGGCCACTCGGTAGGCCAGCCCCCAAGGATCGCGGTTGCCCGTGCCGGCTAGTTCGCGAAAGAAGTCGGACTGCGCCTTCTCCATCATTCCCCTGTACCTACTGCGGCACTGCGAGTAGTGTCGCTTGTCCTGCTCGACGAGAGCAGAGCCCCTACGGCGCGACTGTTGCCACGACTTCCTGGCCCTGTTGCACAGCTTCCTCGCAGCGTCGAGGGCTGGATTCCACCATTCATATCCTCTTTCACGCTTCCTACCTAGGTGTTCCATACAAGATTTGGTTATAATGTCAGAAAGGATCTGCATACCTGTTCAGCGGGCTTGTTAAAGTCGAGCCTTCCCGTTCGCAGATGGATCACCGCCTGGAATTGTTTCCAGTTTGCACCGCGCTCTCGGTATCTCCTCGGTTCTTCCTCCGCAAGCTTGGTCGCAGCGGCGTTCGTGCGGGCGTTCGAACCTGCTATTGAAAATGTAATGAGGCGATGGTCGCTGCTGCTGACGTCGGCGTGCACTCGCCAGTGGCTCACGTGCACCCCTCCCGTGGTGAGGGTCAGGTCAAATCAAAATCAAAATCAAATCATTTATTCATTTAGGTCAAGTGCTGACGCTTATGATAGTCAATGATACAGAGAGTGAATTTACCGCCAGTTCGGAAGGTAGGGCCAATGAGAAGAGCTGGCAAGAAACTCCTGGCCACTCTTTTTAATCGCCAAATGATTTTAACAATATTTATGCTGGTATAAAACATTGATGATGTAAGTAGCTGCTACCTACCAACACTACCGAACACACTTTGGTCATAACATAAATTAAATCAATATATTAAGGTGCTAATAAACAAGATATAAATAGTATTGGAAGCATGATGGGAGCATCTACCCACATAATAATATAAATGAAATCATAAGAGGCATTTCAAGAGCATACTGTGGTAAAGGAAGTACAGTTAGTGAAACGTAGTTGCTTAAAAAAAAAATTAAAATTATGGCAGTCACCACACCCAGGACGACCAGTCACCCCAAGCAGCACCCGTTCACGAGTATGACGCGTGGACCAGCCATCACCCCCTTCGCACATATTAGAGGGAAGGGGGTGACCCGGCACACGACGCCGCCGCAAGCAATGACATTTTAGTGAGCATGACGAACCTTGGCATGGGAGCCCACCATTTCAATGAAAAAAAAGAAAAATGAATACCACTGAGACTCGTGCAATACCTCTCTGTTACAGAGTTGAAATGACTGATTAATGTTTATACAATGCAAAGATGTATATATAAATATATAGATATTTAATCTCGATTTCTGTAGAACGCGTAACTAACTAATCCCATGTTTTCTTATCCATTAAGTAATCGTCAACCTTATAATAACCCCTTTTAATAAGATGATCTTTAACAACTACTTTGAATTTTTGTTGGGGAAGATCCATAACACTGCTAGGGAGTTTGTTATACAACCGAACACCAAGACCTGCAAATGAGTTGTGTACTTTTTGCAATCTATTGCAGGGACCTACTAATTTGTGCTTATTTCTGGTATTAATGTTATGAATGTCACTATTCTTAGCAAACGAATTTATGTTTTGTTTGATGAACATCAAATTCGCAAAAATATACTGTGATGCCACCGTCAGTATGCCTATTTTCCCAAATACATCCCGCAGAGAGTCCCGCGCTCCTAAGCCGTAAATAGCGCGAATTGCTCTTTTTTGAATTACGAAAATTGTGTCTATATCAGCAGCTCTGCCCCAAAGTAGAATACCGTAGGACAAAACGCTGTGAAAATAACCAAAGTAAACCAGTCTTGCCGCATCTACACCAGCAAACTGTCTTACTTTTCTTATCGCATAGGCTGCGGAGCTGAGCCTGCCCGCGAGCTTTGTTATTTGGGTGCCCCATTGGAGCTTATTATCTAAATCTATACCTAGGAAGGTTGCGGAATTGACCATTTCTAATACCTCACCATTTAGAACTACGTTCGTACCTAGATTCCTAGCGTTGGGCATGGTAAATCTAATGCATTTGGTTTTCCTTGAATTTAACAACAAATTGTTGGCTGTAAACCAATTGAGAACCTGTGTAAGAGCACCATTTACATCGTCAAAATCAGTTTTCTTACGATCTACTTTAAATATAAGCGACGTATCATCAGCAAATAGTACGATATCACACAGATCCTGTACCTGATGTGGCAAATCATTAATATAAACCAGAAAAAGGAACGGACCAAGGATAGAGCCCTGTGGTACCCCGAGACTAACCGCAGATCCAGTGGATCTTGACCCATTTATGTCTGTATAATGCACTCTCTCAGACAAGTAGGATGCAAGTAAGTCAAGTGCCACATCCCCAATTCCATAGTACTTAAGTTTATATAAAAGAGTATTGTGGTCAACACAATCAAACGCTTTGGAGAGATCGCAAAATACCCCAATAGCATCCTGCGACATCTCCCAAGCATCGAAAATATGCCTAATAAGTGTGACCCCTGCATCGATGGTAGATCGACCCTTTGTAAAGCCAAACTGTTTGCTGTGGAGTAAATTATACAAACTGAAATGGCTTTCTAGTTGCTCTAATATAGCCCTTTCAAATATTTTGCTAATAGCAGGCAAGATGGATATTGGCCTAAAGTTACTGGGCTCAGTTTTACATCCGTTTTTAAACAGGGGAATTATCTTACTGTGCTTCATTAAATTAGGAAACACACCTACATCTACACATCGATTAAAAGTTGCAGCTAAATGAGGTGCTATTTCAGCGATAATACTCTCAAGTAACTTGACAGAAATACCCCACAAGTCCGCAGTATTTTTGGAATTAAGCGACTTGAATACTCTGATTACGTCAGAGGGGTTTATATACTTAAAATAAAATGAGACATTGCACTGACTCACATTGCTCCTAAGTAATGATTCTGCTTTAGCGGTAGAGGAATTTAAGGAACTAGTCGTAATGACTGGTATGTCAGAAAAATAATTATTAAATGTTTGAGCTACGCCTAGGCTATCTGTAATAACCCGATTGTTAACATTTAATTCGAAGTCGTGATCAGGTGGTGTTGATCGTCCTGTTTCATCTATACTAATATTATAAAGCTGAAGAGTTTGTTTGTTTGTTTGTTTGGTTGTTTGTTTGTTTGTTTGTTTGTTTGAACGCGCTAATCTCGGGAACTACTGGTCCGATTTGAAAAATTCTTTCAGTGTTAGATAGCCCATTTATCGAGGAAGGCTATAGGCTATATATCATCACGCTACGACCAATAGGAGCAGAGTAACAGTGAAAAATGTTACAAAAACGGGGAAAATTATGATTATCTTAAGTGACGCAAGCGAAGTTGCGCGGGTCAGCTAGTTATTAATAATATTCCAAGTTGTTTTTATTTTGTTGTTGGAATTTTTAATCTTGTTGCTTAAATACAAAGACTTAGCAGCAGCACAAGATTTTTTAAAAATTTTTGAATAATTCCTAACATATTCAAGAAAACCTGGATTGAAATTGTATTGTTTCATGGCATACAGCTCATACATCCTAGCTCTACTTTTGTAAATTCCTACAGTCGCCCAATCGCAAAATTTCAGTTTTGTGTTTTCCTTAGCGATCGTTTTTTCTTTAAAAATCGTATTAAACTGAGATTCAATAACGCTAAACAAAGATTTATAGAGATCGTCTGGGTCATTCTGAGTAATATCAATGTTGGAAATCTTGGCGGCTACCTCATGATTAAACAATGTCAAGCGGTTGTGTGTAATAGGTCTAAAAGTTATCGTGTTAGATTTGATAACATTCTTCCTAGAGAAGACTGCGTTCAGCCCACAGTGGTCTGACGTTAAATCGTTAACTATGACCCTGTCTAGACATACGCAGTTGCTAAACATATTGTCCAAGCATGTGGCCGAATGTTCGGTAATTCTAGTTGGATTATTAAAAAGATGTTTTAGATTAAATGATTTGAAAAGAGTAATCAGTCTGGTGGTAGTGATGGACTGCTCCAATATGTTAACATTAAAATCACCACAGACAACCACATACTTGTTACTAACACTTAAACGCTTTAATATATCTTCAACTATAGTTTCAAACAAACTGAAGTCACTCATTGGTGGACGGTATATGCATACTATAACATGCTGCTCGAGTTCTACACAAGATACTTCGGCAGTGCGTTCTACTGACAAGCTAACTATATCCTTACGTTCTTTGCATTTTATGTCGTTGCTAACTAAGATCATTGACCCTACATGTATTGCCTTCTTCCTACTGAATGCACTTGTTATAGAATAATATTGATTATTAAATATTAATTGGTGCGACAGCAACCAATGTTCGGTGACACAAAATACGTGTGTGTCATGTCAATAACAATAATGCCGCTATAACATCAAATATTAACGAGGTTCCCTGTACAATAAATGTGTTGTTTTCGTATTTTTTTGGTCTTGTCTTGTGTTTGTTGTACGTCATTTTTCCATCTGTTTTCAGGGTTTCGTACCCAAAGTGTAAAACGGGACCCTATTACTAAGCCTCCGCTGTACCTCATAAAGAGTAATGGCTAGAAAACTGAAATTTTCACAAACTATGTATTTCCGTTGCCGCTATGACAACAAATACTAAAAAAAAAGAAATAAGAAAGAGTAATCTTCACACAAAATATGTGTTTTTCATCTTATTTTATTTATTGGTACGGAACCCTTCGTTCGCGACTCCGACTCGCACTTGTCCGGTTTTCATTTTGTCTTTGGTTGGGATGTCGTGCCTAGTCTGTTTTTTTCTCAAGAACGGCAATGCGTTTTTTTCAAGTTGTATTTCTTACTAGTGGTATAAATTGGTACCTCCAACGCAAGTGGTCGCAGGTTCAAAGTCAAAGTCAAAGCTTTGTTTCATAAAGTTTAACAAGTATTAGAAATCAGGTCCCCTCCTCGACGCATAGGCCGAACATGCGCGTTAGCTCGGAGCCAGCTGCGTGCCACACATTTTTTACGATGCGAGCAGTTACACCGTCGATACCCGGAGCAGTGTTGGGCAGCGCCCATACTATGTTCTTCACAGTCTGCTGTGACGGAGTAGGCGCATTAGGACTTTGGGGGGCGCAGGCCGCAAGCAGTCGCACTTGGCGGTGGTAGTGTGAGTCCATTGAGACGTTATCGTCTGGGCAGAGAGCCGAGACCAGTAAGCGCATTGCGGTCCGCGCGTCCCCCGCGAATCCTTCCGCGAACTTCGTGCCGTTGATAACGTTCGCCGGTGGGCGGAATCTACCGCTGGCCACTCGGTAGGCCAGCCCCCAAGGATCGCGGTTGCCCGTGCCGGCTAGTTCGCGAAAGAAGTCGGACTGCGCCTTCTCCATCATTCCCCTGTACCTACTGCGGCACTGCGAGTAGTGTCGCTTGTCCTGCTCGACGAGAGCAGAGCCCCTACGGCGCGACTGTTGCCACGACTTCCTGGCCCTGTTGCACAGCTTCCTCGCAGCGTCGAGGGCTGGATTCCACCATTCATATCCTCTTTCACGCTTCCTACCTAGGTGTTCCATACAAGATTTGGTTATAATGTCAGAAAGGATCTGCATACCTGTTCAGCGGGCTTGTTAAAGTCGAGCCTTCCCGTTCGCAGATGGATCACCGCCTGGAATTGTTTCCAGTTTGCACCGCGCTCTCGGTATCTCCTCGGTTCTTCCTCCGCAAGCTTGGTCGCAGCGGCGTTCGTGCGGGCGTTCGAACCTGCTATTGAAAATGTAATGAGGCGATGGTCGCTGCTGCTGACGTCGGCGTGCACTCGCCAGTGGCTCACGTGCACCCCTCCCGTGGTGAGGGTCAGGTCAAATCAAAATCAAAATCAAATCATTTATTCATTTAGGTCAAGTGCTGACGCTTATGATAGTCAATGATACAGAGAGTGAATTTACCGCCAGTTCGGAAGGTAGGGCCAATGAGAAGAGCTGGCAAGAAACTCCTGGCCACTCTTTTTAATCGCCAAATGATTTTAACAATATTTATGCTGGTATAAAACATTGATGATGTAAGTAGCTGCTACCTACCAACACTACCGAACACACTTTGGTCATAACATAAATTAAATCAATATATTAAGGTGCTAATAAACAAGATATAAATAGTATTGGAAGCATGATGGGAGCATCTACCCACATAATAATATAAATGAAATCATAAGAGGCATTTCAAGAGCATACTGTGGTAAAGGAAGTACAGTTAGTGAAACGTAGTTGCTTAAAAAAAAAATTAAAATTATGGCAGTCACCACACCCAGGACGACCAGTCACCCCAAGCAGCACCCGTTCACGAGTATGACGCGTGGACCAGCCATCACCCCCTTCGCACATATTAGAGGGAAGGGGGTGACCCGGCACACGACGCCGCCGCAAGCAATGACATTTTAGTGAGCATGACGAACCTTGGCATGGGAGCCCACCATTTCAATGAAAAAAAAGAAAAATGAATACCACTGAGACTCGTGCAATACCTCTCTGTTACAGAGTTGAAATGACTGATTAATGTTTATACAATGCAAAGATGTATATATAAATATATAGATATTTAATCTCGATTTCTGTAGAACGCGTAACTAACTAATCCCATGTTTTCTTATCCATTAAGTAATCGTCAACCTTATAATAACCCCTTTTAATAAGATGATCTTTAACAACTACTTTGAATTTTTGTTGGGGAAGATCCATAACACTGCTAGGGAGTTTGTTATACAACCGAACACCAAGACCTGCAAATGAGTTGTGTACTTTTTGCAATCTATTGCAGGGACCTACTAATTTGTGCTTATTTCTGGTATTAATGTTATGAATGTCACTATTCTTAGCAAACGAATTTATGTTTTGTTTGATGAACATCAAATTCGCAAAAATATACTGTGATGCCACCGTCAGTATGCCTATTTTCCCAAATACATCCCGCAGAGAGTCCCGCGCTCCTAAGCCGTAAATAGCGCGAATTGCTCTTTTTTGAATTACGAAAATTGTGTCTATATCAGCAGCTCTGCCCCAAAGTAGAATACCGTAGGACAAAACGCTGTGAAAATAACCAAAGTAAACCAGTCTTGCCGCATCTACACCAGCAAACTGTCTTACTTTTCTTATCGCATAGGCTGCGGAGCTGAGCCTGCCCGCGAGCTTTGTTATTTGGGTGCCCCATTGGAGCTTATTATCTAAATCTATACCTAGGAAGGTTGCGGAATTGACCATTTCTAATACCTCACCATTTAGAACTACGTTCGTACCTAGATTCCTAGCGTTGGGCATGGTAAATCTAATGCATTTGGTTTTCCTTGAATTTAACAACAAATTGTTGGCTGTAAACCAATTGAGAACCTGTGTAAGAGCACCATTTACATCGTCAAAATCAGTTTTCTTACGATCTACTTTAAATATAAGCGACGTATCATCAGCAAATAGTACGATATCACACAGATCCTGTACCTGATGTGGCAAATCATTAATATAAACCAGAAAAAGGAACGGACCAAGGATAGAGCCCTGTGGTACCCCGAGACTAACCGCAGATCCAGTGGATCTTGACCCATTTATGTCTGTATAATGCACTCTCTCAGACAAGTAGGATGCAAGTAAGTCAAGTGCCACATCCCCAATTCCATAGTACTTAAGTTTATATAAAAGAGTATTGTGGTCAACACAATCAAACGCTTTGGAGAGATCGCAAAATACCCCAATAGCATCCTGCGACATCTCCCAAGCATCGAAAATATGCCTAATAAGTGTGACCCCTGCATCGATGGTAGATCGACCCTTTGTAAAGCCAAACTGTTTGCTGTGGAGTAAATTATACAAACTGAAATGGCTTTCTAGTTGCTCTAATATAGCCCTTTCAAATATTTTGCTAATAGCAGGCAAGATGGATATTGGCCTAAAGTTACTGGGCTCAGTTTTACATCCGTTTTTAAACAGGGGAATTATCTTACTGTGCTTCATTAAATTAGGAAACACACCTACATCTACACATCGATTAAAAGTTGCAGCTAAATGAGGTGCTATTTCAGCGATAATACTCTCAAGTAACTTGACAGAAATACCCCACAAGTCCGCAGTATTTTTGGAATTAAGCGACTTGAATACTCTGATTACGTCAGAGGGGTTTATATACTTAAAATAAAATGAGACATTGCACTGACTCACATTGCTCCTAAGTAATGATTCTGCTTTAGCGGTAGAGGAATTTAAGGAACTAGTCGTAATGACTGGTATGTCAGAAAAATAATTATTAAATGTTTGAGCTACGCCTAGGCTATCTGTAATAACCCGATTGTTAACATTTAATTCGAAGTCGTGATCAGGTGGTGTTGATCGTCCTGTTTCATCTATACTAATATTATAAAGCTGAAGAGTTTGTTTGTTTGTTTGTTTGGTTGTTTGTTTGTTTGTTTGTTTGTTTGAACGCGCTAATCTCGGGAACTACTGGTCCGATTTGAAAAATTCTTTCAGTGTTAGATAGCCCATTTATCGAGGAAGGCTATAGGCTATATATCATCACGCTACGACCAATAGGAGCAGAGTAACAGTGAAAAATGTTACAAAAACGGGGAAAATTATGATTATCTTAAGTGACGCAAGCGAAGTTGCGCGGGTCAGCTAGTTATTAATAATATTCCAAGTTGTTTTTATTTTGTTGTTGGAATTTTTAATCTTGTTGCTTAAATACAAAGACTTAGCAGCAGCACAAGATTTTTTAAAAATTTTTGAATAATTCCTAACATATTCAAGAAAACCTGGATTGAAATTGTATTGTTTCATGGCATACAGCTCATACATCCTAGCTCTACTTTTGTAAATTCCTACAGTCGCCCAATCGCAAAATTTCAGTTTTGTGTTTTCCTTAGCGATCGTTTTTTCTTTAAAAATCGTATTAAACTGAGATTCAATAACGCTAAACAAAGATTTATAGAGATCGTCTGGGTCATTCTGAGTAATATCAATGTTGGAAATCTTGGCGGCTACCTCATGATTAAACAATGTCAAGCGGTTGTGTGTAATAGGTCTAAAAGTTATCGTGTTAGATTTGATAACATTCTTCCTAGAGAAGACTGCGTTCAGCCCACAGTGGTCTGACGTTAAATCGTTAACTATGACCCTGTCTAGACATACGCAGTTGCTAAACATATTGTCCAAGCATGTGGCCGAATGTTCGGTAATTCTAGTTGGATTATTAAAAAGATGTTTTAGATTAAATGATTTGAAAAGAGTAATCAGTCTGGTGGTAGTGATGGACTGCTCCAATATGTTAACATTAAAATCACCACAGACAACCACATACTTGTTACTAACACTTAAACGCTTTAATATATCTTCAACTATAGTTTCAAACAAACTGAAGTCACTCATTGGTGGACGGTATATGCATACTATAACATGCTGCTCGAGTTCTACACAAGATACTTCGGCAGTGCGTTCTACTGACAAGCTAACTATATCCTTACGTTCTTTGCATTTTATGTCGTTGCTAACTAAGATCATTGACCCTACATGTATTGCCTTCTTCCTACTGAATGCACTTGTTATAGAATAATATTGATTATTAAATATTAATTGGTGCGACAGCAACCAATGTTCGGTGACACAAAATACGTGTGTGTCATGTCAATGGTCAATGTCGGAGGACCCATTCGCGGTGCTGAAGGTGGGGGGCTCCCCCGGCGCGTTGACCACGGTGAGTTGCCGGCTGTGGATGAAGTCCTCCATGGACTGCCGGCGGTGCAGGACGTCGTGGCCTCTGCCGTGGTAGTTCCGGGGCGAGCAGTGCCACATGGGAGAGTGCGCGTTGGTATCCGCGCCGACCAGTACTCGTTCTCCTCGCAGGGTGTCCAGTACCATGGATAGGTGATGCAGGTGAGTGTCGATGTCGTCCGAGTACTGGAAGTATGCGCTCACCACGTAGACACTGTTGCCCGGAGACTCCAGCCTGCACACTGTGCAGTGGCTGGTGCTGATGTGCGTCAGGAAGGTGGCCTTAATGTCTCGGCGCAGGAGCATGACGCCGCTCTTGCCTCCCGCCGCTGCAGTGATGAGGTGCGGTCCTCGGGCCGCGGTGGTGGAGGGCTGAAGCATGGAGTATGGTTCTTGAACAAGAACCACGTCCAGCCCCAGTCCCCCCGCGATGGCGGGCAGCTCTGCTGTTGCCACCGCGGAACCCTGCAGGTTGATCTGGCCGACCCTAAAATTGGCCATAGTTCGTATTGGCCACGGCACGGTCCTCTGCGTGCCGACGGGCAGGGCACTCCCTGCTGTTGGTCCGGTGCTGCGCGTGGTCCTTGCGTCCCAACTGCTTGCAGGTGGCGCATACCTGGGTCGTCCCCTGGCACTCCTCCGTCTTGTGCCCCTCCTCGCCGCACTTACCGCAACGCATCCTTGGAGCCTTGCAGTACTTTTCGGGGTGCCCGAACATTTGGCAGCGTCTGCAGCAGGTCACCCCGATGTGGTCGTTGACCTCCACTACGTCCCAGCCCACGTACACCTTCCCCATCTCGATGAGGTGGCGCCGCATGTCTGCCGCGCACTCGCAGAACCAAGTACGGCGGTCTCCTCTCCTGGACCTGCTGAAAAGGGGTTTAATTTTTTCCCTTACCTCCGTTAGATTGCTGCACCCGAGTGAGTTCTGCTCCAGCAGGTGGGCCAGGAGCTCGTCTGGCTTGAGGCCGGCGTCCACGCCGACCAGCGCGACTAGGGGGCGGCGAGTGCGAGGCTCCGCGGTCTTCAATGTGGGCGGTACCGCTGCGCGGAGCGCCTCCGCCTCCTTGGCAGAGGCCGTCTGGACTATGAGTCCGGCTCCGCCTGTGCGTCTGACACCCTGCACCCGTATGCCCATGGAGGCGGGGTTGATCGCGGTGCGGAGCGTCTTCTTGGTCTCATCAGCCGTCTTGATGACGTCACGCTGGTCGTCCGCCGGGAACACCGCAATCGCAGGTCCGAGCTTGGGAGGGAGCGGGAGAGGCGCCGCGTTGCGCCCCAGCTTGATGGCTCCGGCGTTGGTGTTGGCTCCCGGTGTTGAAGTGTGGGGCGTGGTGGTGCGCAGCGCTCGCTCCTCGGCTATGGCTGCCCTCTGCTCCGCCGCCGCGAGCCTCGCCATCAGGTGGGCAACGACGGACCCGACGCGCTCCACGTGGAGGCCTATGTTGGCCACCTCTTCTTTGTTCAGTTTTGAGGTCTTAGACCTCACTGCCTCCATAATGCCGCTCGTAGCCGTGGTGGCAATGTCCAGTAGGACAGTTGCGCTTGTTGACGTTAGACCTGTGGTATGGGGGGCGGGATGTGCGGGGGGGGTGGGCAACCCGGCCTGAGATGGTGCTGGGCCTGGGACGGCCTGGATGCCCTCCGGCACTGGTCTGCGAGGGCCCACCCTTCGGCGTGTGGACTCCTGCTGTTCCTCCGGCGATTGCAGGGTGCGTTTACCTGAGGGTGGGGGGGGAGTTGATATCGGGGTGCTAAAGGCGAAGGGTGGGGTGCGTGCCAGGGAGCCGCGCGGTGCGAAGCCGGTGTCCGTCCCCAGCTCGGCCAGGATCTCCGCCTCCTGCAGCCGCCTTATATTCTCCTCTGCCTCCGCGAGGAGGCGCTGTCGCTCGGCTTCATCATCATCCATCGCAGCGGGGGGTGGGAGGTAAGGGGGGGGGGTGTGTGCGATGGCGTGCACTCCACTGTCGCGGTATAAGCGTCACTATCGCGGTATAAGCGTCACTATCGCGGAATTGCGTCACTGTCGCGTCACGGATTTTCCGTCTCACTAGGTTTAGTACAAAACTTAATATGGCCGCCGACACTCTATGACAAGTCCCTAGGTGGAAACGAGAGGGACCGATGTCTCGCGCGCGGTAGCGTCACTGTCGCGGCGTGGGGCGCTTCTCCGTCTCGCTCTTCGTGGTACAAAATCCAAAATGGCCGCGGCGGTCAATACAGATTTGCACCGGTGGGAACGAGAGGGACCGATTCACGAGCAAATTACGTTCTACACTACTGGAGCTTGAGAAAAGAAATAATAAATAAAAATGCGTAGCGCGAGCGCACACGTCCGTCTCCGACCAAAGATGGCGACGAAGTAGATAGGGACAATCCCACCGCCTCCTCATGGTCCCTCCAGCCGTCCGGCTATTTGGACCGAATCATGGGAGATGCGCGTCGTACTTGCGTTTGCTTTTTCCGACGCGCACTTCTTGACTTCACTCCCTACAAACTTGTCCCGGAAGGCACTCTCCCCTTTCTGGGGCAGCCGTCTACTAACTTGCGGTCCCGCCGCCTTTTGCGGAAGACGTCACGAGTACGGCTGACTTCGTCGCCTAACTGGTCCACCTAACGTTGTGAGGCCTCAAGGCTGGCTCTTGTTTTGTGCCACTGGTGCGCGAAGGTCCTGAACCTGCGGAAGTTCCCCTCGGAGTTGACGAGGTCGCGGTAGTACACCGGTCCCTCCTCCAGTCGAGTGATCCAATTCAACAGCTGGTCCCTAAACTCGGAGTATAGACGACACACCCACAATGCGTGATGTAGAGTTTCGTCTGCATCGCCGCATTAACATCCGCTTTCGTTACTTAACCCTAGGGCGTGCAGACGATTCCTAAAGCACCCATGCCCGGTCAGTAGCTGTGAGACTTGATAGTCCGGTTCGACCCAAGTTGCCTCAAGTCTGGCCGACACGTCCGGGAAGTACCGATGGAGTTCCCTACCCTTTTCCTCACCTTCCCAAATCTGTTGCCAGGAGGCAACAGTCTCCTGTGCGATAATTTTGCATCCGGCTCTGAACTCATCACGAGGCAGGTGTCGTATGTCGTCGATCCTGCCAGCACGGGCTACCTCGAGGTGCGCTGGAAGAACGCCTGCCAGGACGAGCAGTGCGGCTGAGCTCGTAGTGCGGTACGCCTTGGTCAGCAGTATTAGTGCTGGTCTCTGCGTGCGTGTCAGGGTGCTTCTCACCATGTAAGTGGTCGTGCGCCTCCACCAGCATCCGGCCGCGTAGGTGATCGTCGCGACATATGTGCCGCGGTACAGGACTTTTAAAGCTCTGTACCAGAAAAGTCTACCATGCGACGTTGTCATCACAAAGTCTACCATGTGACGTCATCATCACAAAATCTTCAAGGAAAAGTCTACCATGTGACGTCATCATCACAAAATCTTCCAGGAAAAGTCTACCATGTGACGTCATCATCACAAAATCTTCCAGGAAAAGTCTACCATGTGACGTCATCATCACGAAATCTACCAGGAAAAGTCTACCATGTGACGTCATCATCACGAAATCTACCAGGAAAAGTCTACCATGTGACGTCATCATCATGAAATCTACCAGGAAAAGTCTAGCATGTGACGTCATCATCACGAATTCTATCAGGAAAAGTCTACCATGTGACGTCATCATCATGAAATCTACCAGGAAAAGTCTAGCATGTGACGTCATCATCACGAATTCTATCAGGAAAAGTCTACCATGTGACGTCTTGATCATGAAATGCAGGGACCGACTTCTTACGTGCCCTCCGAAACACGGAGAAGCCCAGCTCTAATACCACTGTGCGGTCTATCTATGGAATGACCGCGCTAAGCATTGCTTAACCCACGGATCGTTTACCGACCGGTGAGCGCAACTGGCTATGGGCGCCTCAACTACTAGGTATAAAATTAACGTTAAACTTGATAATTACTAGAGGTATATTAGTTTTTTCGTCTTTTAGAAATACTCCCGTCATTTTTTCATTTATTTTTTCCACGTCCTCGTCCTTAGTTTTCTTTCTTTCATCTATCCTTTCTTTCACTCGTACCTTCTCACTCATTCGTTTTCATTTCATACACATACACAATAACACATTTTTCAGTATTGTTCCTCCCTTTTTTTTTTCCTTATTTTTTTATTTTCTGTAGTATTAATTTTATGTTATTGTTATTCTGTGTATCTATACTATCTAAATGGATCTACTAAATTAATGTCTTGGAGAACAGGTAATGCCATCAAAAACATTCTGTAAAAACCTCAAGTCTCGCCGTAAAAAGTTGTGAGATCTATATAATACCAAGTCGATTAATCTATTTTGTCTCTACTTAAAGGACCTTCTGTCTTAAGTTATTACGTATGTTATTATCATGCCAATTTTAAAAAAAAACCTTTAAAACATATATACCGACCTGGCCATCGCATGATTTGATTAGTTAATGCTCCTGAAATGTTAATGGCGAATTTGTGTTTTCTTGCGATGACCAAGTCGATCTATTTGTTTTAAAGGTATTTTTTTTTTTAAATTGGCATGATAATAACATACGTAATAACTTAAGACAGAAGGTCCTTTAAGTAGAGACAAAATAGATTAATCGACTTGGTATTATATAGATCTCACAACTTTTTACGGCGAGACTTGAGGTTTTTACAGAATGTTTTTGATGGCATCTCACTTCTTTTTGTAGAGCGAACATAAGTCCAATTTGTATGGAAAGACGTTTTTTTTTCATAATTCAACATATTTTCCTATGGGAATGTTGTTCAGATTCATGGGCTAAAGACCCTTAAGTTATGCCTCATATGGTAGGTACTTATTTACACCTATTTATTTTATTATTTTCTACAGTAATAATAATTCATTAACTGCAAATGTAACCTTGTAATCTTATACATTTATATTGGATTACAAAGTTATTGCTGCAGTTGGTGTATATAGAAAACTGGACCGAAATTAGAAAATATTAAATTTTTCCCATGATTAAAATACTAAAACCCTATTTGTATTCTAAATTTTAAGCTTCTAAGTCTGCTAGAAGTACCTTAGACTTTTGATGATCGGTGAGTCAGTGAGTCAGTGAATCAGTGAGTGACAAAATTCAAAATTTTAACAAGTTGTCATTCTTAAACTACTGGTTCAAATTGACTGAAATTTTAAATATACCGTGTTTATACAATGACTGATTAGTTGCTGAAAATCCAGGCTTCTTGTTTTATCCACAACGAAATTATAGGGGTGTCAAAAATAGCCCGAATTGCTTCGAGAAAAGGATGTTACGGCCGTGCCGCTTTTTTTTTGCTCGACTTGCGGGGGCACTTCCGTGCCCCCAGATATTTTTAATATTGGCATGATAATAACTTATGTAATAACTTAAGACAGAAGGTCCTTTCAGTAGAGACTAAACAGATTAATCGACTTGGTATTACATAGATCTCACCACTTTTTACGCTGCGAGACTTGAGGTTTTTTACAGGATGTTTTTGATGGCATCTCACTTCTTTTTGTAAAGCGAACATAAGTCCAATTTGTATGGAAAGACGGTTATTTTTTTCATAATTCAACATATTTTCCTATTGAAGTGTTGTTCAGTTTCATAGGCTAAACACCCTTAAGTTATGCCTCATACAGTAGGTACCTATGTACACCTATTATTTTCTATTATACTACAGTAATAAATAAATAAGATTACAAAGTTATTCTTGCAGTTAATGTATTTAGAAAACTGGACTGAAATTAGAAAATATTGAAATTTTCCCATGATTAAGATACTAAATTCTATTTGTATTCTAAATTTGAAGCTTCTAAGTCTGCTAGAAATGCCTTAGACTTTTGATGATCGGTGAGTCAGTGAGTCAGTGAATCAGTGAGTGACAAAATTCAAAACTTTAACAAGTTGTCATTCTTAAAGTACTGGTTCAAATTGACTGAAATTTTCAATATACCGTGTTCATACAATGACTGATAAGTCGCTAAAAATTCAGGCTTCTTGTTTTATCCACAACGAAATTATAGGGGGTCGAAAATGGTCCGAATTGCTTCGAGAAAAGATGGTACGGCCGTGCCGCTTTTTTTTGCTCGACTTGCGGGGGCACTGCCGTGCCCCCAGATCTATTTCCCCTAATTCAAAGGGAGAAATTTTTCACCAGAAATTAATTAATTTCGGGCCAGAAAGTGGCCGCCGAACGGTTACGATCTGGGGGCACGGCAGTGCCCCCGCAAGTCGAGCATAAAAAAGCGGCACGGCCGTACCATCTTTTCTCGAAGCAATTCGGGCTATTTTCGAGCCCCCTATAATTTCGTTGTGGATAAAACAAGAAGCCTGAATTTCAGCAACTAATCAGTCATTGTATAAATCCGGTATATTTAAAATTTCAGTCAATTTGAACCAGTAGTTTAAGAATGACAACTTGTTAAAATTTTGAATTTTGTCACTCACTGATTCACTGACTCACTGACTCACCGATCATCAAAAGTTTAAGGTACTTCTAGCAGACTCAGAAGCTCCAAATCTATACTAATATACTAATCTATACTAATTTTATACTAATATACTAATATTATAAAGCTGAAGAGTTTGTTTGTTTGTTTGAACGCACTAATCTCGGGAACTACTGGTCCGATTTGAAAAATTCTTTCAGTGTTAGATAGCCCATTTATCGAGGAAGGCTATATATCATCACGCTACGACCAATAGGAGCAGAGAAGCATTTAAAAATGTTACAAAAACGGGGAAAATCCATTCTCTCTTTGTGACGCAAGCGAAGTGGCGCGGGTCAGCTAGTTCAATATAAAACACTTAAAAACCAGAAAAACTAGCGAATACTGTTAATTCCACGTGTTATCCTTAACAAAAATTGCAACAAACTTACTTTTTTTTCGAAATGCACACCTGTCGCACAAACGTCGGACATGAGTTCTATAAATTAAAAATGTTACTAATATTCTAAACTAACTGACCCGTGCGGCTCCGCTCGCGTGAATTTCGTACTGTTGCTTATTCATTTGAGCACGCGAATTGCGAAGCGCTTGATACACCTACACATAAAAATGCTAACAACTCTTTTGTCATCTATTCTATATCTGGGGGCACGGCAGTGCCCCCGCAAGTCGAGCAAAAAAAAGCGGCACGACCGTAACATCCTTTTCTCGAAGCAATTCGGGCTATTTTTGACACCCCTATAATTTCGTTGTGGATAAAACAAGAAGCCTGGATTTTCAGCAACTAATCAGTCATTGTATAAACACGGTATATTTAAAATTTCAGTCAATTTGAACCAGTAGTTTAAGAATGACAACTTGTTAAAATTTTGAATTTTGTCACTCACTGATTCACTGACTCACTGACTCACTGACTCACCGATCATCAAAAGTCTAAGGTACTTCTAGCAGACTTAGAAGCTTAAAATTTAGAATACAAATAGGGTTTAGTGTCTTAATCATGGCAAAAATTTAATATTTTCTAATTTCGGTCCAGTTTTCTAAATACACCAACTGCAACAATAACTTTGTAATCCCATATAAATGTATAAGATTACAAGGTTACATTTGCAGTTAATGAATTATTATTACTGTAGAAAATAAAAGCCATCAAAAACATTCTGTAAAAACCTCAAGTCTCGCCGTAAAAAGTTGTGAGATCGATATAATACCAAGTCGATTAATTTATTTAGTCTCTATTATTATTACAGTAGAAAATAAAATAAATAGGTGTAAATAGGTACCTACTATATGAGGCATAACGGGAGGTGGTATAGGGTGGGTAAGGGTGCTTAGCCCATGAAACTGAACAACATTCCCGTAGGAAAATATGTTGAATTATGAAAAAAAAACGTCTTTCCATACGAATTGGACTTATGTTCGCTTTACAAAAAGAAGTGAGATGCCATCAAAAACATTCTGTAAAAACCTCAAGTCTCGCCGTAAAAAGTTGTGAGATCTATATAATACCAAGTCGATTAATCTATTTAGTCTCTACTTAAAGGACCTTCTGTCTTAAGTTATTACGTATGTTATTATCATGCCAATTTAAAAAAAAATACCTTTAAAACAAATAGATCGACTTGGTCATCACAAGAAAACACAAATTCGCCATTAACATTTCAGGAGCATTAACTTCTCTTCGTGCTGTGTATTGTGATACATACTAATAATCAAATCATGCGATGGCCAGGTCGGTCTATTTGTTTTAAAGGTATTTTTTTTAAAATTGGCATGATAATAACATCTATACTTATAATAAATCTGTAGAGAGGTCAATTCTGTACATTGAACATATTTAAAAGAAAACCAATGGGGGATGTTTAGTAACGGATACTGATACCGAATCTGCAATTTATAATTTTCTTTTCTGTCTGTCTGTCTGTCCTCCGTCTGTATGTGTCGCTATCACGTAAAAACTACCGGATAGAATGCACTGAAATTTGGTATATGCATAGAATAAGTAGTGGAGCAACTTCTAGGATACTTTTTATCGCATAAAATTTCAAAGATTTTTAGAAAATTGAAAAAAATACGTAAAAATCGTTTGAACCTGCGTTTCCCTATAGAGACCATAGATGGCTTTACAATCCATTTCACAACATTCGCATAAAGTTAACGCGGCGCCCGCCGTATCGATACCTGTTGTTCGCACCAACCAATAGATGGCGTTATAGTCCGCAACAAAGCATGTTTTTTCTAATTAATTTATTTTAATGGCTTTATTGTAAAAAAAATACCTTTGAAACATGCTATACATTTATAAGATTTTCAAACATAAATGTTGTATGATATATTATACAAAAATGTTGGTTTACGTGGGTCCGGTGCGGTCGGGTATCCTAGATGGCAAATCGAGTAATTTCGTTTGTTGTCGTTGTTCGCCGCAACTAACAGATGGCGCTGTTGTTCGAAACACATAACCAAATTAATTGGTTGCATTAAGGAAATAAATTGGATAGCTATGAAACAGACTATGTGGTAAGTTTTAAAAAATAAACAACGGATGATATAACGGATTTGTCATCTAATGGTTATTTACGAAAGGGACCCGAAGGGCACACAATGTGACACAGGCTCCGGCAGGCCTGATTTCCTGTGGTTACCTTCTTTTTCGCTCTCGTCTGTATCCGTTCCAGTTTACAGTGTAAAATATAATACCTTATTTTAGACTGACCATTGCTTACCCGTCTGGATTCAGAATATTATTATAGCTACAGACAGACCTATCTGCGCTGGAGCTCTTCACACGCGTAATAATGTATAGTACTTGCGATGATACGTCCGAAGCCGCGTAACCCGTAATTATTTTTTATATATCATCCGTTGTTTATTTTTTAAAAATTACCTCATAGTCTGTTTCATAGCTATCCAATTTATTTCCTTAATGCAACCAATTAATTTGGTTATGTGTTTCGAACAACAACGCCATCTGTTAGTTGCGGCGAACAACGACAACAAACGAAATTACTCGGTTTGCCATCTAGGATATCCCGGCCGCACCAGACCCACGTAAACCAAATTTTTTGTGTAATATATCATACAACATTTATGTTTGAAAATCTTATAAATGTATAGCATGTTTCAAAGGTATTTTTTTTACAATAAAGCCATCAAAATAAATTAATTAGTAAAAACATGCTTTGTTGCGGACTGTAACGCCATCTATTGGTTGGTACGAACAACAGGTATCGATACGGCAGGCGCCGCGTTCACTATGCGAATGTTGTGAAATAGATTGCAACGCCATCTATGGTCTCTATAGGGAAACGCAGGATCAAACGATTTCTCTACGTATTTTTTTCAATTTTCTAAAAATCTTTGAAATTTTATGCGATAAAAAGTATCCTAGAAGTTGCTCCACTACTTATTCTATGCATATACCAAATTTCAGTGCATTCTATCCGGTAGTTTTTACGTGATAGCGACACATACAGACGGAGGACAGACAGACAGACAGAAAAGAAAATTATAAATTGCAGATTCGGTATCAGTATCCGTTACTAAACATCCCCCATTGTTTTTTTTTTAAATATATTCAATGTACAGAATTGACCTCTCTACAGATTTATTATAAGTATAGATAAGTAGTGGAGCAACCTAAAGGATGCTTTTTATCTCATAAAATTCTTAAATTTCTAGAAAAAAGCGTCGCTGTGGTGCATTCGTTTTTTGCTACGTTTATAATCATTATGGTGTAGGATCTAATCTCATCGGAGACAGTACTTTTTGTGACTGTTTTACGTTTCAAAATACTTTTTAAACATTTTCTATAGCCTGCACTACACTACTCGCGAAGTTGAACGAATACGATAGTGTAGAAGGGCACTTCGGGTCGCTTCGTGCAACTTTGCCTCGCCTCGGACGACTTCCATTCGTTGTCGGTTTTTGCGCCCGAGTCAAAGGACTCGAAGTGTCCCGAAGTTCGAACACGAAGTGTCTTACTACACTACTCGGCTCACTTCAGTTCGCATCGAGACCAACGTCAATCAACGTCATCCAACATCGTGCGGACGCCGGGCGACTGAGGTCCTCGCGAAGTTGCACGAGTGTGTAGGCACATACTTCGAACTTCGATCAATTTCGAATAGTACTTCGTCGAGGTAACTTCGCGAGTAGTGTAGTGCACGCTTATGGATTTTGTTTAGATTTTTGTAAAATTTGATATTAATAAATTTTATTTCATAGTGCATTATTTTATTGGGATCAAACCTCATCGGAGACAATGACTTTTTGTGGCTGTTTTACGATTCAAAATACTTTTTTAACATTTCTTATAGATTTTGGGTAACTTTTTTTGTATAATTTAATATTAATTTTATCTCATAGTGCATTATTTCATATGAACCTGAGTTTACACACTATTCACATCATCGATGGCGTTGCAATCCATTTTACAACATTCACCAAACTTATTTGTTTTTTTTTTTTATTATTTAAAAATGTAATTGGCAATCAACACTTTTATACAATACTAGCTGACCCGCGCAACTTCGCTTGCGTCACATAAGAGAGAATGGGTCAAAATTTTCCCCGTTTTTGTAACATTTCTTATTGCTACTCTGCTCCTATTGGTCGTAGCGTGATGATATATAGCTTATAGCCTTCCTCGATAAATGGGCTATCTAACACTGAAAGAATTTTTCAAATCGGACCAATAGTTCCTGAGATTAGCGCGTTCAAACAAACAAACAAACAAACAAACAAACTATTCAGCTTTATAATATTAGTATAGATATAGGTATGCGGGGTGACAGGTTATATTAAATAGCTCATTCGGATCCGTAACTTCGGAATAAGGATTGGCTCTGAGGATCGGGGCGTGTCGGGTTTGGACGGGAAGCGGATGCGGCCGGTGCCGGGCCTGGTCGATGCTCTTGCGTCTCTCGGGGCGTGAGGGCGGAATCCGGACCCGCGTTCCGGCCTTCCGCGGATCTTCCTAGCCGTAAGGCCGTGTCGGTTTCGTCTCGTGCGCGATCGATGCGGTTCTGTACGACCGCCGTTCAACGGTCAGCTCAGAACTGGCACGGACAAGGGGAATCCGACTGTCTAATTAAAACAAAGCATTGCGATGGCCCTCGCGGGTGTTGACGCAATGTGATTTCTGCCCAGTGCTCTGAATGTCAACGTGAAGAAATTCAAGCAAGCGCGGGTAAACGGCGGGAGTAACTATGACTCTCTTAAGGTAGCCAAATGCCTCGTCATCTAATTAGTGACGCGCATGAATGGATTAACGAGATTCCCACTGTCCCTATCTACCCTACTACTTTGCTACTTCGTCGCCGTCTTTGGTCGGAGACGGACGTGTGCGCTCGCGCTAAGCATTTTTATTTATTACTAGCTGACCCGCGCAACTTCGCTTGCGTAACCTAAGAGAATGGGTCAAAATTTTCCCCGTTTTTGTAACATTTTTCGTTGCTACTCCACTCCTAATGACTGTAGCGTGATGTTATATAGCCTATAGCCTTCCTCGATAAATGGGCTATCTAACACTGAAAGAATTTTTCAAATCGGACCAATAGTTCCTGAGATTAGCGCGTTCAAACAAACAAACAAACTCTTCAGCTTTATTATATTAGTATAGATTTCGTTTCTCAAGCTCCAGTAGTGTAGAACGTAATTTGCTCGTGAATCGGTCCCTCTCGTTCCCACCGGTGCAAATCTGCATTGACCGCCGCGGCCATTTTGTATTTTGCTCCACGAAGAGCGAGACGGAGAAACGCCCCACGCCGCGACAGTGACGCTACCGCGCGCGAGACATCGGTCCCTCTCGTTTCCACCTAGGGACTTGTCATAGAGTGTCGGCGGCCATATTAAGTTTTGTACTAAACCTAGTGAGACGGAAAATCCGTGACGCGACAGTGACGCAATTCCGCGATAGTGACGCTTATACCGCGATAGTGACGCTCATACCGCGACAGTGACGCTCATACCGCGACAGTGACGCTTATACCGCGATAGTGACGCTCATACCGCGACAGTGACGCATACACCGCGATAGTGACGCCTGATTTGTGAGTGCACGCCATCGCACACCCCCCCCCCCCCTTACCTCCCACCCCCCGCTGCGATGGATGATGACGAAGCCGAGCGACAGCGCCTCCTCGCGGAGGCAGAGGAGAATATAAGGCGGCTGCAGGAGGCGGAGATCCTGGCCGAGCTGGGGACGGACACCGGCTTCGCACCGCGCGGTTCCCTGGCACGCACCCCACCCTTCGCCTTTAGCACCCCTATATCAACTCCCCCCCACCCTCAGGTAAACGCACCCTGCAATCGCCGGAGGAACAGCAGGAGTCCACACGCCGGAGGGTGGGCCCTCGCAGACCAGTGCCGGAGGGCATCCAGGCCGTCCCAGGCCCAGCACCATCTCAGGCCGGGTTGCTCGACCCCCCCGCACATCCCGCCCCCCATACCACAGGTCTAGCGTCAACGAGCGCAACTGTCCTACTAGACATTGCCACCACGGCTACGAGCGGCATTATGGAGGCAGTGAGGTCTAAGACCTCAAAACTTAACAAAGAAGAGGTGGCCAACATCGGCCTTTACGTGGAGCGCGTTGGGTCCGTCGTCGCCCACCTGATGGCGAGGCTCGCGGCGGCGGAGCAGAGGGCAGCCATAGCCGAGGAGCGAGCGCTGCGCACCACCACGCCCCACACTTCAACACCGGGAGCCAACACCTACGCCGGAGCCATCAAGCTGGAGCGCAACGCGGTGCCTCTCCCGCTCCCTCCCAAGCTCGGACCTGCGATTGCGGTGTTCCCGGCGGACGATCAGCGTGACGTCATCAAGACGGCTGATGAGACCAAGAAGACGCTCCGCACCGCGATCAACCCCGCCTCCATGGGCATACGGGTGCAGGGTGTCAGACGCACAGGCGGAGCCGGACTCATAGTCCAGACGGCCTCTGCCAAGGAGGCGGAGGCGCTCCGCGCAGCGGTACCGCCCACATTGAAGACCGCGGAGCCTCGCACTCGCCGCCCCCTAGTCGCGCTGGTCGGCGTGGACGCCGGCCTCAAGCCAGACGAGCTCCTGGCCCACCTGCTGGAGCAGAACTCACTCGGGTGCAGCAATGTAACGGAGGTAAGGGAAAAAATTAAACCCCTTTTCAGCAGGTCCAGGAGAGGAGACCGCCGTACCTGGTTCTGCGAGTGCGCGGCAGACATGCGGCGCCACCTAATCGAGATGGGGAAGGTGTACGTGGGCTGGGACGTAGTGGAGGTCAACGACCACATCGGGGTGACCTGCTGCAGACGCTGCCAAATGTTCGGGCACCCCGAAAAGTACTGCAAGGCTCCAAGGATGCGTTGCGGTAAGTGCGGCGAGGAGGGGCACAAGACGGAGGAGTGCCAGGGGACGACCCAGGTATGCGCCACCTGCAAGCAGTTGGGACGCAAGGACCACGCGCAGCACCGGACCAACAGCAGGGAGTGCCCTGCCCGTCGGCACGCAGAGGACCGTGCCGTGGCCAACACTAACTATGGCCAATTTTAGGGTAGGCCAAATCAACCTGCAGGGTTCCGCGGTGGCAACAGCAGAGCTGCCCGCCATCGCGGGGGGACTGGGGCTGGACGTGGTTCTTGTTCAAGAACCATACTCCATGCTTCAGCCCTCCACCACCGCGGCCCGGGGACCGCACCTCATCACTGCAGCGGCGGGAGGCAAGAGCGGCGTCATGCTCCTGCGCCGAGACATCACGGTCACCTTCCTGACGCACATCAGCACCAGCCACTGCACAGTGTGCAGGCTGGAGTCTCCGGGCAACAGTGTCTACGTGGTGAGCGCATACTTCCAGTACTCGGACGACATCGACACTCACCTGCATCACCTATCCATGGTACTGGACACCCTGCGAGGAGAACGAGTACTGGTCGGCGCGGATACCAACGCGCACTCTCCCATGTGGCACTGCTCGCCCCGGAACTACCACGGCAGAGGCCACGACGTCCTGCACCGCCGGCTGTCCATGGAGGACTTCATCCACAGCCGGCAACTCACCGTGGTCAACGCGCCGGGGGAGCCCCCCACCTTCAGCACCGCGAATGGGTCCTCCGACATTGACCTGACCCTCACCACGGGAGGGGTGCACGTGAGCCACTGGCGAGTGCACGCCGACGTCAGCAGCAGCGACCATCGCCTCATCACATTTTCAATAGCAGGTTCGAACGCCCGCACGAACGCCGCTGCGACCAAGCCTGCGGAGGAAGAACCGAGGAGATACCGAGAGCGCGGTGCAAACTGGAAACAATTCCAGGCGGTGATCCATCTGCGAACGGGAAGGCTCGACTTTAACAAGCCCGCTGAACAGGTATGCAGATCCTTCACTGACATCATAACCAAATCTTGTATGGAACACCTAGGTACATGTAGCGAACGGAAGCGTGAAAGAGGATATGAATGGTGGAATCCAGCCCTCGACGCTGCGAGGAAGCTGTGCAACAGGGCCAGGAAGTCGTGGCAACAGTCGCGCCGTAGGGGCTCTGCTCTCGTCGAGCAGGACAAGCGACACTACTCGCAGTGCCGCAGTAGGTACAGGGGAATGATGGAGAAGGCGCAGTCCGACTTCTTTCGCGAACTAGCCGGCACGGGCAACCGCGATCCTTGGGGGCTGGCCTACGGAGTGGCCAGCGGTAGATTCCGCCCACCGGCGAACGTTATCAACGGCACGAAGTTCGCGGAAGGATTCGCGGGGGACGCGCGGACCGCAATGCGCTCACTGGTCTCGGCTCTCTGCCCAGACGATAACGTCTCAATGGACTCCCTCTACCACCGCCAAGTGCGACTGCTTGCGGCCTGCGCCCCCCAAAGTCCTAATGCGCCTCCTCCGTCACAGCAGACTGTGAAGAACATAGTATGGGCGCTGCCCAACACTGCTCCGGGTATCGACGGTGTAACTGCCCGCATCGTAAAAAATGTGTGGCACGCAGCTGGCTCCGAGCTAACGCGCATGTTCGGCCTATGCGTCGAGGAGGGGACCTTTCCTGATGCGTGGAAGGACGGGAGGCTGATCGCTCTGCCGAAAGGCAACGATCGACCGCTGACCGATCCTAAAGCGTATCGCCCCATCACGCTCCTTCCGGTTCTGGGCAAAATCCTTGAGCGGGTTATACTACATTGCGCACCCACCATCTCACGCAGCATCTCCTCATGTCAGCACGGGTTCACTCGCGGACGCTCCACGCTAACGGCTCTGCACTCCCTCCAGGAGTCAGTCCACAACAGCCCAAGCAAGTACGTGCAAGCGGTATTCTTGGATATCTCTGGTGCATTCGACAACGCATGGTGGCCCATGATTCTGCTTAAGGCAAAGAACTCAGGCTGTCCGCCCAACATCTACAGGATGTTGGTTGCTTACTTCACTAGACGCCGCGTTGGGTTCTTCGTCGGCGGCGAAATCGTGTGGAAACAATCAACTATGGGATGCCCGCAGGGCTCAGTCTTGGGTCCCTCTCTGTGGAACCTCCTTATGGACGATTTGTTTCGGCTGCCATACCCGAACGGAGTACAGCTGGTCGCGTACGCGGACGATGTAACGATACTCATTGAGTCCAACTCACGGGCCGGCATCGAGGCATCGGCCTCATGCGCCATATCGCTAATTGAAGCATGGGGCGAACGCAACCGCCTGGGCTTCTCCCCCTCCAAGTCATACTCCCTGACCATGAAGGGGAAGATGCCCGGGCGTCCGCCAACCATCAGACTCAATGGGGTCTCAGTCAAAAGCGTGACTTCGACCAAGGTTCTGGGTGTGGTAATCGACACAAACCTGAGCTTTCGGGAACATGCTCTGTCCATAGGCGAGCGCGCCGCAGCAGCGTTCGGGAAAATGCCGCGTGTCTCCGCCTCATCCTGGGGAATCCGGTACAGAGCTTTAAAAGTCCTGTACCGCGGCACATACGTCGCGACGATCACATACGCGGCCGGATGCTGGTGGAGGCGCACGACCACTTACATGGTGAGAAGCGCGCTGACACGCACGCAGAGACCAGCACTAATACTGCTGACCAAGGCGTACCGCACTACGAGCTCAGCCGCACTGCCCGTCCTGGCAGGCGTTCTTCCAGCGCACCTCGAGGTAGTCCGTGCTGGCAGGATCGACGACATACGACACCTGCCTCGTGATGAGTTCAGAGCCGGATGCAAAATTATCGCACAGGAGACTGTTGCCTCCTGGCAACAGATTTGGGAAGGTGAGGAAAAGGGTAGGGAACTCCATCGGTACTTCCCGGACGTGTCGGCCAGACTTGAGGCAACTTGGGTCGAACCGGACTATCAAGTCTCACAGTTACTGACCGGGCATGGGTGCTTTAGGAATCGTCTGCACGCCCTAGGGTTAAGTAACGAAAGCGGATGTTACTGCGGCGATGCAGACGAAACTCTACATCACGCATTGTGGGAGTGTCGTCTATACTCCGAGTTTAGGGACCAGCTGTTGAATGGGATCACTCGAACTGGAGGAGGGACCGGTGTACTACCGCGACCTCGTCAACTCCGAGGGAAACTTCCGCAGGTTTAGGACCTTCGCGCACCAGTGGCACAAAATAAGAGCCAGCCTAGAGGCCCTGCAAAGACAAGCGGTACAGCCAGGCGACGAAGTCAGCCGTACTCGTGACGTCTTCCGCAAAAGGCGGTGGGACCGCAAGATAGTAGACGGCTGCCCTAGAAAGGGGAGAGTGCCTTCCGGGACAAGTTTGTAGGGAGTGAAGAAGTGCGCGTCGGAAAGAGCAAACGCAAGTACGACGCGCATCTCCCATGATTCGGTCCAAATAGCCGGACGGCTGGAGGGACCATGAGGAGGTGGTGGGATTGTCCCTATCTACTATCTAGCGAAACCACAGCCAAGGGAACGGGCTTGGGAGAATCAGCGGGGAAAGAAGACCCTGTTGAGCTTGACTCTAGTCTGGCATTGTAAGGAGACATGAGAGGTGTAGCATAAGTGGGAGATCGTTCGCGCGATCGTCGCTGAAAAACCACTACTTTCATTGTTTCATTACTTACTCGGTTGGGCGGAAGCGGTGCGCGGTCGATTATATCGGCGGGCGCACGGTGTTTCGTTCCAAGCGTGCAGAGTGGCGACGTGGCGGCAACGCTCGTCGCCGTACAACTCCCGCGTGATCCGGTTCGAGGACACTGCCAGGCGGGTAGTTTGACTGGGGCGGTACATCTGTCAAAGAATAACGCAGGTGTCCTAAGGCCAGCTCAGCGAGGACAGAAACCTCGCGTGGAGCAAAAGGGCAAAAGCTGGCTTGATCCAGATGTTCAGTACGCATAGGGACTGCGAAAGCACGGCCTATCGATCCTTTAGTATAAAGAGTTTTTAGCAAGAGGTGCCAGAAAAGTTACCACAGGGATAACTGGCTTGTGGCAGCCAAGCGTTCATAGCGACGTTGCTTTTTGATCCTTCGATGTCGGCTCTTCCTATCATTGCGAAGCAAAATTCGCCAAGCGTTGGATTGTTCACCCATCAAAAGGGAACGTGAGCTGGGTTTAGACCGTCGTGAGACAGGTTAGTTTTACCCTACTGATGGCTTGTCGTTGCGATAGTAATACTGCTCAGTACGAGAGGAACCGCAGTTTCGGACATTTGGTTCATGCACTCGGCCGAGCGGCCGGTGGTGCGAAGCTACCATCCGCGGGATTATGCCTGAACGCCTCTAAGGCCGAAGCCAGCCTAGCCGAATCCGGCAAGGATATGCTCACTGTGGAGCCCCGAGAGTCGGGAGGCTCTAAACAATGTGACTTTACTAGTCGCGCTTCACCTCGTGAGGTGCGACGTCGAAGCCCATTTGGATCGCGGAGATCGATGCTGTCCGTTTAACGCGTGCATCACGGCTCCGAAGGTCCGAATCTACCTCAGTTCGATGTCGGGGCTCGGAATAGTCTGTAGACGACTTCCGTTCCTGGCGGGGTGTTGTGCTCGGTAGAGCAGCGTCGTGCTGCGATCTGTTGAGACTCAGCCCTACGCCAGGTGATTCGTCCGAGGACGATGATGATATATTGTTGTATATAACGCGCGCAGCAGTGTGTGCGTTATATACAATATTATATACACGCACACATACGCGAACCGCGATGGTGTACGGTCGCGTTATAACACGAACACTCTCTGCTACAGTCACTCTCTCTCTGTGTGTGTGTGTGTGTCGACCAACTTCGACAACGAGAAAACGAGAGAAAAAAAAAAAAAATTAAAAATTTATAGGCGCGCGCGTAGCTCGATCTTTCATGTTGTGGGGCAATTTAATACACGAACCGAATAAACATCTAATACACTCGCTACACGCTCGCATGCGCATGCGCAGCCCGCGCGCTTTTAATACACGAACCAACCGCAGCGAGGTCTCATTGCATTGTTACGACGATGATGAATAATAAATAGCGTTAGTTAACCTCAAATCATTATACATACATACATACATAATAATAATAATAATATAACTCACCTTCATTTATTTTCCCCCGAGTTGTCCGAGTTGAGAGGTTTTCTCGCTCTCAAAGCGTGTGAGGGTGATGAAACTCACCCCAAGCTGAAAACATAAGTTTCGTTGCAACTCTTCTGCCCTCTCGGTGTCACTGAAAATCAGAACAGAACCAGAATTAATGTTTTGCCTTTTTTTTTTTTTTTTTTGGGACTGTGGTACGAAGGGGAACGGCGACGGGGGAGGGGGAGGGGGGGGGGTGATAAGACCGGGGAGGGGGGGGGGGGGGGGTGATAAGACCGGGGAGGGGGGGGGGTGCTCGCATGCACCCCCTCCTGCAATCAATATACGATCACACAATGACGCACCATAGCACTACCTCTACCCTCCCCCCTCCCCTCCCCTTAATCACCCACCGCCCCCTTGAACCCCTTTGCTCCCCCTCTCCCTCCCCGTCTACCCGCTATCACTGTAATAATACCCTGCCGATCCGACTACTGAAAAAACCCTCCTATATTCAGCAAATTAAGCCCCCCCCCCCCCGCTTCCCCCCTCCCCTCTTGGCCTGGGGGGGGTGAGGGGTGAGGCGTCGGAGGTCTGGGTAATTGTGTCATCGACAGGACAAAAACAAAATCCTGCTCGTCGAACACACATATGTATATTATTATGTACACACACACGGCGAAACGCGCAAACCCGACGACACAGACTCTACGATTTGACATATGTGTACAGCGGTGCGATCGTCATTTGTTTCACGACAAACGACGATCGGCGGCGAGTGCGAGCGCGAGATAGAGCTGTTTCACAACATAGAGTCAGTCTCCGTCGTTTGTTGTCTCACTTCGGCGACTCGACTCTGTGTTGTTGACGGGCGGCGGGCGCGCATCATCACGAAAAACACATATATATGCACCCCGAAAGAAAACAAAAAAAAACGGTGTGCATATATATGTGTTATGTGTTATAATCGTCTACGAATTGGACTGTGTGCTAGTGTTGTCATGTGTGTTTCTACTCTACACAGCAACATATGTGCACACACGAAGTAGTTGTACGATTATCACGAGTAGAGAGTGATGTATGTGCTTGACCGCGGCGGAGTGTTTTCGACGCGACGAATAAAATCTTTGCTATAAGAAAACACTCTCTCGACTCTCGTTCGTGTACCGTCCGTGAGTGTGCATTCGTTCGTTCGTTCGTTCGTTCGTTCGTTCGTGCGCCGCCGCTGTGCAGGCTAGGGCGACAATGCGTTCTTATTCGTTGTCCGCTCTATCATAAATATTTATCATCACTCTCGTTTGTTCGATAATAGAGAGTACGAGAAAGAGACGACGCTAGACTTTGCTACCTATGTATATATGTAATAAAGTCGCGTCGTTACAGACAGACAGGACGACTCGACTATCGTCGTCGTCGTCGTCGTCGTCGTCGTCTCTCGTATTCTCTCGGATAAAACGAGAGAGATAGATGAATCTCTTTAACTGTGTGGGCCGACGGACCGTTGTTTATGCACGAGTCCGTATAGAATCGAAGCGGTCCCGAGAAAAATTATACTTACACCTCTATCTAGCGAGGCATTACTCTATAGACACCGGGCGGAATCGTGATTGTTTCACATCCGTATTGTGTTAAACGTTTTTTTAAATAAAATGTGAACGCGTCTCGGTACGAACGTTCCCAATTGGGGCCACGTCAGTGTGTCCTGAAAATGCAGGCGGGCAGCGGACGTTTGACGTGTTTGAGATACAACCGTTTCAAACGTTCGCCCGTCGGCGACCCCAAACTCTCTATGTGCGCACAACACTACATATAAATATTTATTTACATGTGCGTGTTGTGTGTACGTTTTACAGAGCTCGCCCGTAACGCGTCGGCGTGATCTAGGATCGTCGACGCGCGGGATCGACGGAGTGCGCGCTACGAGCGCGTGTTCTATTCGATAGCTCCCTGGTTGATCCTGCCAGTAGTTATATGCTTGTCTCAAAGATTAAGCCATGCATGTCTCAGTGCAAGCCGTATTAAGGCGATACCGCGAATGGCTCAATATATCAGTTTTGGTTCCTTAGATCTTACTCAGTTACTTGGATAACTGTGGTAATTCTAGAGCTAATACATGCAATCAGAACTCTGACCAGTGATGGGATGAGTGCTTTTATTAGATCAAAACCAATCGACGGAGGGCCCCGCGTCTGAAGTCGTTAATTTTGATGAATCTGGATAACTTTTGCCGATCGCATGGTCCAGTACCGGCGACGCATCTTTCAAATGTCTGCCTTATCAACTTTCGATGGTAGTTTCTGCGACTACCATGGTTGTCACGGGTAACGGGGAATCAGGGTTCGATTCCGGAGAGGGAGCCTGAGAAACGGCTACCACATCCAAGGAAGGCAGCAGGCGCGCAAATTACCCACTCCCGGCACGGGGAGGTAGTGACGAAAAATAACGATACGGGACTCTTACGAGGCCTCGTAATCGGAATGAGTACACTTTAAATATTTTAACGAGGAACAATTGGAGGGCAAGTCTGGTGCCAGCAGCCGCGGTAATTCCAGCTCCAATAGCGTATACTAAAATTGTTGCGGTTAAAAAGCTCGTAGTTGCATTTGTGCGCCGCGCTGTCGGTGCACCGCATCCGCGGTGATACTGACACGTCTGCGGAGCATATCGTCGGTGAGCCGGCGGTAATACGCCGGTTCAATATCAAAATCCTATCGCGGTGCTCTTCGGTGAGTGTCGAGGTGGGCCGACAATTTTACTTTGAACAAATTAGAGTGCTCAAAGCGGGCTCAAAATGCTGCTTGAATATTTCGTGCATGGAATAATAGAATATGATCTCGGTTCTATTTTGTTGGTTTTCAGAACTCCGAGGTAATGATTAATAGGGATAACTGGGGGCATTCGTATTGCGACGTTAGAGGTGAAATTCTTGGATCGTCGCAAGACGAACATCAGCGAAAGCATTTGCCAAAGGTGTTTTCATCAATCAAGAACGAAAGTTAGAGGTTCGAAGGCGATTAGATACCGCCCTAGTTCTAACCGTAAATATGTCATCTAGCGATCCGCCGACGTTACTACAATGGCTCGGCGGGCAGCTTCCGGGAAACCAAAGATTTTGGACTCCGGGGGGAGTATGGTTGCAAAGCTGAAACTTAAAGGAATTGACGGAAGGGCACCACCAGGAGTGGAGCCTGCGGCTTAATTTGACTCAACACGGGAAATCTCACCAGGCCCGGACACCGGAAGGATTGACAGATTAACAGCTCTTTCTTGATTCGGTGGGTGGTGGTGCATGGCCGTTCTTAGTTGGTGGAGCGATTTGTCTGGTTAATTCCGGTAACGAACGAGACTCTAGCCTGCTAAATAGGCGTCGTCATTTAGGTGTGCGTGGCTCCGTCACGCAACTCACTGGCGACGTATTAAAATTCTTCTTAGAGGGACCGGCGGCTTCGAGCCGCACGAGATTGAGCAATAACAGGTCTGTGATGCCCTTAGATGTCCTGGGCCGCACGCGCGCTACACTGAAGGAATCAGCATGTTCTCCCTGGCCTAGAGGCCCGGGCAACCCGCTGAAACTCCTTCGTGCT